>NC_069503.1:206628853-206796353 GCF_027579735.1 Bombina bombina | reverse complement strand
GTTGCAGCCTTGCAAATCTGTTCAACACAGGCCTCATTTTTAAAGGCCCAGGTGGAAGCCACAGCTCTAGTAGAATGAGCTGTAATCCTTTCAGGAGGCTGCTGTCCAGCAGTCTCATAGGCTAAACGGATTATACTCCGAAGCCAAATAGAAAGAGAGGTTGCCGAGGCCTTCTGACCTCTCCTCTGTCCAGAGTAAACAACAAACAGGTTAGAGGTTTGGCGAAAATCTTAAGTAGCCTGTAAGTAAAACTTCAAGGCACGGACTACGTCTAGATTATGCAAAAGACGTTCCTTCTTTGAAGAAGGATTAGGACATAATGATGGAACAACAATCTCTTGATTGATATTCTTGTTAGAAACCACATTAGGTAAAAACCCAGGTTTTGTACGCAGAACAACTTTATCTGAATGAAAGATCAGATAAGGAGAATCACAATGTAAGGCAGATAACTCAGAGACTCTTCGAGCCAAGGAAATAGCCATCAGAAAAAGAACATTCCATGAAAGAAGTTTGATATCAATAGAATGAAGGGGTTCAAACGGAACCCCTTGAAGAACTTTAAGAACCAAGTTTAACTCCATGGAGGAGACACAGGTTTAAACACAGGCTTAATTCTAACTAAAGCCTGACAAAATGCCTGAACATCTGGAATTTCTGCCAGATGCTTGTGTAAAAGAATAGACATAGCAGAAATCTGTCCCTTTAAAGAACTAGCTGATAATCCTTTGTCCAAACCCTCTTGGAGGAAGGACAATATCCTAGGAATCCTAACCCTACTCCATGAGTAATTCTTGGATTCACACCAATGAAGATATTTACGCCATATCTTGTGGTAAATTTTCCTGGTGAAAGGCTTTCGTGCCAGTATTAAGGTATCAATTACTGACTCGGAGAAGCCACGCTTTGATAGGATCAAGCGTTCAATCTCCATGCAGTCAGTCTCAGAGAAAGTAGATTTGGATGATTGAAAGGACCTTGTATTAGAAGGTCTTGTCTCAGAGGCAGAGTCCATGGTGGAAAGGATGACATGTCCACTAGGTCTGCATATCAGGTCCTGTGTGGCCACACAGGAGCTATCAATATCACCGATGCTCTTTCCTGTTTAATTTTGGCAATCAGACGAGGGAGCAGAGGAAACGGTGGAAACACATAAGCCAGGTTGAAGAACCAAGGCGCTGCTAGAGCATCTATCAGTGCCGCTTCTGGGTCCCTGGACCTGGATCCGTAACAAGGAAGCTTGGCGTTCTGGCAAGACGCCATGAGATCCAATTCTGGTTTGCCCCAACGGAGAACCAATTGAGCAAACACCTCCGGATGGAGTTCCCATTCCCCCGGATGAAAAGTCTGATGACTTAGAAAATCCACCTCCCAGTTCTCTACACGTAGGATATGGATCGCTTACAGGTGGCAAGAGTGAGTCTCTGCCCAGCGAATTATCTTGGAAACTTCTGACATCGCTAGGGAACTCCTGGTTCCCCCTTGATGGTTGATGTAAGCCACAGTCGTGATGTTGTCCGACTGAAATCTGATGAACCTCAGTGTTGCTAGCTGAGGCCAAGCCAGAAGAGCATTGAATATTGCTCTTAACTCCAGAATATTTATTGGGAGGAGTTTCTCCTCCTGAGTCCATGAACCCTGAGCCTTCAGGGAGTTCCAGACTGCACCTCAACCTAGAAGGCTGGCATCTGTTGTTACAATTGTCCAATCTGGTCTGCGAAAGGTCATACCCTTGGACAGATGGGCCCGAGATAACCACCAGAGAAGAGAATCTCTGGTTTCCTGATCCAGATTTAGTAGAGGGGACAAATCTGTGTAATCCCCATTCCACTGACTGAGCATGCATAATTGCAGCGGTCTGAGATGCAGGTGCACGAATGGCACTATGTCCATCGCCGCTACCATTAAGCCGATTACTTCCATGCACTGAGCCACCGTGGGGCGCGGAATGGAGTGAAGAACACGGCAAGCATTTAGAAGTTTTGATAACCTGGACTCCGTCAGGTAAATTTTCATTTCTACAGAATCTATTAGAGTCCCTAGGAAGGAAACCCTCGTGAGAGGAGATAGAGAACTCTTTTCTTCGTTCACTTTCCACCAATGCGACCTCAGGAATGCCAGAACTATCTCTGTATGAGATTAGGCAATTTGAAAGCTTGACGCCTGTATCAGGATATCGTCCAGGTAAGGAGCCACTGCTATGCCTCGCAGTCTTAGGACCGCCAGAAGTGAGCCCAGAACCTTTGTAAAAATTCTTGGGGCTGTAGCCAACCCGAATGGAAGAGCTACAAATTGGTAATGCCTGTCTAGAAAGGCAAACCTCAGGAACTGAGGAAGATTCTTGTGAATCGGAATGTGAAGGTAGGCATCCTTTAAGTCCACTGTGGTCATGTACTGACCCTCTTGGATCATGGGTAAAATGGTTCGAATAGTTTCCATCTTGAATGACGGAACTCTGAGGAATTTGTTTAGGATCTTTAAATCCAAAATTGGTCTGAAGGTTCCCTCTATTTTGGGAACCACAAACAGATTTGAATAAAACCCCTGTCCTTGCTCCGTCCGCGGAACTGGATGGATCACTCCCATTACAAGATCATCTTGTACGCAGCTTAGGAATGCCTCTTCCTTTATCTGGTTTGCAGATAATCTTGAAAGGTGAAATCTCCCTTGTGGAGGAGAAGCTTTGAAGTCCAGAAGATATCCCTGAGATATGATCTCCAACGCCCAGGGATCCTGAACATCTCTTGCCCACGCCTGGGCGAAGAGAGAGAGAGTCTGCCCCCTACTAGATCCGTTGTCGGACAGGGGGCCGCTCCTTCATGCTGTCTTAGAGGCAGCAGCAGGCTTTCTGGCCTGCTTGCCCTTGTTCCAGGACTGGTTAGGTTTCCAGGCCTGCTTGGATTGAGCAAAAGTTCCCTCTTGTTTTGAAGCAGAGGAAGTTGATGCTACACCTGCCTTGAAATTTCGAAAGGCACGAAAATTAGACTGTTTGGCCTTTGATTTGGCCCTGTCCTGAGGAAGGGTATGACCCTTACCTCCAGTAATGTCAGCAATAATTTCTCTCAAACCAGGCCCGAATAAGGTCTGCCCCTTGAAAGGAATGTTGAGTAATTTAGACTTTGAAGTCACATCAGCTGACCAGGATTTGAGCCATAGCGCCCTACGTGCCTGGATGGTGAATCCGGAATTCTTAGCCGTTAGTTTAGTCAAATGAACAATGGCATCAGAAACAAATGAGTTACCTAGCTTAAGAGTTCTAAGCTTGTCAACAATTTCAGTCAATGGAGCTGTATGGATGGCCTCTTCCAGGGCCTCAAACCAGAATGCCGCCGCAGCAGTGACAGGCGCAATGCATGCAAGGGGCTGTAAAATAAAACCTTGTTGAATAAACATTTTCTTAAGGTAACCCTCCAATTTTTTATCCATTGGATCTGAAAAAGCACAACTGTCCTCAACCGAGATAGTGGTACGCTTTGCTAAAGTAGAAACTGCTCCCTCCACCTTAGGGACAGTCTGCCATAAGTCCCGTGTAGTGGCATCTATTGGAAACATTTTTCTAAATATAGGAGGTGGGGAAAAGGGCACACCGGGCCTATCCCACTCCTTACTAATAATTTCTGTAAGCCTTTTAGGTATTGGAAAAACATCAGTACTCACCGGCACTGCTTAATATTTATCCAGCCTACACAATTTCTCTGGCACTGCAATTGTGTCACAGTCATTCAGAGCAGCTAATACCTCCCCAAGCAATACACTGAGGTTCTCAAGCTTAAATTTAAATTATAAATCTCTGAATCAGGTCTCCCCGATTCAGAGACGTCACCCACAGACTGAAGCTCTCCGTCCTCAGGTTCTGCATATTGTGACGCAGTATCAGACATGGCCCTTACAGCATCTACACGCTCTGTATCTCGTCTAACCCCAGAGCTATCGCGCTTGCCTCTCAATTCAGGCAATCTGGATAATACCTCTGACAGGGTATTATTCATGATTGCAGCCATGTCCTGCAAAGTAATCGCTATGGGCGTCCCTGATGTACTTGGCGCCATATTAGCGTGCGTCCCTTGAGCGGGAGGCGAAGGGTCCGACACATGGGGAGAGTTAGTCGGCATAACTTCCCCCTCGACAGACCCCTCTGGTGACAATTCTTTTATAGATAAAGACAGATCTTTACTGTTTAAGGTGAAATCAATACATTTAGTACACATTCTCCTATGGGGCTCCACCATGGCTTTTAAACATAATGAACAGGTATCCTCTGTTTCAGACATGTTTGTACAGACTAGCAATGAGACTAGCAAGCTTGGAAAACACTTTAAAGCAAGTTAACAAGCAATATAAAAAAATGTTACAGTGCCTTTAAGAGAAACAAATTTTGACAAAATTTGAAATAACAGTGAAAAAAGGCAGTTACACTAACAAAATTTTTACAGTGTATGTAACAAGTCAGCAGAGCATTGCACCCACTTGCAAATGGATGATTAACCCCTTAATAACAAAAACAGAATAATAAATGACAAAAACGTTTTTTAAACACAGTCACAACAACTGCCACAGTCTACTGTGATTGTTACCCTCCTCAAACACGACTTTGAAGCCTTTTGAGCCCTTCAGAGATGTCCTGGATCATGCAGAGGGAAGCTGAATGTCTCTGTCAGTATTTTTAGCTCCACAGAAAAGCACTAAAATAGGCCCTTCCCACTCATATTGCAACAGTGGAAAGCTTCAGGAAACTGTTTCTAGGCAAAAATCAAGCCAGCCATGTGGAAAAAAACTAGGCCCCAAAAAGTTTTGTCACCAAACATATATAAAAACGATTAACATGCCAGCAAACGTTTTATATTACACTTTTATAAGAGTATGTATCTCTGTTAATAAGCCTGATACCAGTCGCTATCACTGCATTTAAGGCTTAACTTACATTAATCCGGTATCAGCAGCATTTTTCTTGTAAATTCCATCCTTAGAAATATATTAACTGCACATACCTTATTGCAGGAAAACCTGCACGCCATTCCCCCTCTGAAGTTACCTCACTCCTCAGAATATGTGAGAACGGCAGTGGATCTTAGTTACTTCTGCTAAGATCATAGAAATCACAGGCAGATTCTTATTCTAATGCTGCCTGAGATGAAACAGTACACTCCGGTACCATTTAAACAAACTTTTGATTGAAGTTAAAAAACTAACTATAATACACCACTCTCCTCTTATTACGTCCATCTTTGTTGAGAGTTGCAAGAGAATGACTGGATATGGCAGTGAGGGGAGGAGCTATATAGCAGCTCTGCTGTGGGTGATCCTCTTGCAACTTCCTGTTGGGAAGGAGAATATCCCACAAGTAATGGATGATCCGTGGACTGGATACACTTAACAAGAGAAAGAAAAAATTTGGGTTCAGTGTCCCTTTAAGAATAATGTAAGGTAGTGGGGACAAATTTTAGTATGATCCATGAAAAAATACAAAAATAAATGAAGACAACACCCACTGTTTTTTATTTTACTGTAAATACAGTAAATAAAAAGTTTAGAAATAATGTAACTGGAACCCTGTAAAATAAAGTCTGAGTCAAAGAGGCAGACAACCTTGAGCAATAAGTATTAAAGGGAAAACCTACTTGTGTAATAAAAGTAATTAATAATAATGATGATGATAAACTGCATAAAAATCTAGCCGACTTCCCTCACATTGCCAAATCGTTAAATCCCGTTTACTATGTATATAACAGAGGTTTTAAGGTTGCATTGAGATGTAACTTCCAAGTAAATTAGCTGAATAGTAATGACACATAATAAAGTATTTAATAAAAGTAATAAAGTCTGTTACATGTGTATGTCCCCTGGCTATTATGTAACTCAAAATTGGTGTACCTACTAACAGCAACATGTGGACTATATGAGTGCAAGAAATGGCTGGACTTACCTCAGATGCACCAACTCTACCATGCATACTAGCTACAGAAAATACTGTTTCCGGTAGAGAGCCCATCCAGCAGTGAGTATGTCACAGCAGAGGGTCTATGTGTGGAGTATATTAAAATGGTCCCCACAACACCTGTGGCAGCCTTGTGATTAACTCCACTGGGAGTACTTGTGTCACTGTCCAATTCTCCAATCTCCTCTCTGTCTCTCAGTAGCAGGGGAAAATGGGCCTCAAAACGGTCTGAGGAACCCTCTCAATGAAGAATATGGAACACCTCAATTCTTCACCTTCCTCCTGTGAGGCAAAAAACAGACTAGAATACCAGAGGTGTGGAAGGGATTAAGCTTTCAGAGATTTGGGAATCTTTGCCTGCTGCTAGTGGCTAGAATCCCAGGTGTAATGGCTTGTAAACTCTCAACCCCTTATGAAAGAAATACTTTTTGATAATATTTTTTGATTATATATATATATATATATATATATATATATATATATATATTCTTATAACCAAAAAAATTGCATGCCAGTTCAGAGTGAATATGGAAGAATATTCCATATAGATGTAATTTCCCAGACGGCGGATAAACAAATGTGGCCATAAATGCTTAATGCCATTATCTATCGACCACCTTAGTTATTAGACATTAAGCACTTCAACCATCAACAGAAAAGTCTTCAGTCAGATGTCAGGGTGGGAGACAAGTAGCCTTATTATTTATCTTCACGTAACAGGCTGAATACTCCTGAACGATGTTTCACACTTGAACTCTTCTATAAGGGTTGCTGAAGCACCTGGACATTTTGCTCATTAAGGTTCAATGCAGAAAAAATAACACGTAATTCTTCCCAAAGCTAACGTCTTCTAACGAAGCATGTATTTGCCCAGTAGGAAAAGAAGAAGTACTAAAGGGGTGATGGCAGGAGACCTAAAGCTTCAAGGAAACGTTCAAGCATTGTCTGAGCTAACAAATGAGCACAACTTGAGTGAGTCCAACAGCACAGCAGTGTATGAACTATGATTGCAAGCAGGCTTCTACAATTTGCTCCTCTATTCCTGACCATTACATTGCAGTGGTAAAAGGAGAGATGCTGCAGAACAAAAATATTTCTAATTTGTTTAATGGACTGTATATATTCACATAAAACATTACTGCATCATGCATTAAAATACTTAGCTAAGGTGAGGTTCTTAAAAAAGAAAAATGCGGAGTATAGTAATAGCAAAAAACATCTGCACAGTCCACTGATTGCTGAATGAAGTGAAGAAAAATTATCCAAATAACATTCTGGATATTTATGTATATCTTTAGCAGATGCTATGTCAATTCAATTATATGTTAAACTGAGCCTAATTTATGTTTTTCACCTTCTAAATAACTGTTATAATATATGCAAACAAATAGTTTAGCAAGCCCCACTGTATGAACCATAACACATCACATATGGCTCTTAGCACTTTCTAATTCTTAGCATAAGAGCACAGCTTACACTGGTGTCTGCTGCCGGCTGAGGGGTGGGTAATTGTACCATATATCGCCAGATGTGAGCGGTCTGATCTCCAGATGCTAGATAAATAAAACATAATGCCAAGTGAAATCATTTTACATTTATGTGAATGCAGTTTTATAAAGAGAAATAGTGAGAGAGAAAGCGCGAGTGAGAGAGAAAGCGCGAGAGAGAGAGATCGCGAGCGAGAGAGAGATCGCGAGCGAGAGAGAGATCGCGAGCGAGAGAGAGAGCGCGAGCGAGAGAGAGCGAGCGAGAGAGAGAGCGCGAGAGAGAGAGAGAGCGCGAGAGAGAGAGCGCGAGCGAGAGAGAGAGCGCGAGCGAGAGAGAGCGCGAGCGAGAGAGAGAGCGCGAGCGAGAGAGAGAGCGCGAGAGAGAGAGCGCGAGAGAGAGAGCGCGAGAGAGAGAGCGCGAGAGAGAGAGCGCGAGAGAGAGAGCGCGAGCGAGAGAGAGAGCGCGAGCGAGAGAGAGAGCGCGAGCGAGAGAGAGAGCGAGAGAGAGAGAGCGCGAGAGAGAAAGCGCGAGAGAGAGAGCGAGAGAGAGAGCGAGAGAGAGAGCGAGAGCGAGAGAGCGAGAGCGAGAGAGAGAGCGCGAGCGAGAGAGAGAGCGCGAGCGAGAGAGAGAGCGCGAGCGAGAGAGAGAGCGCGAGCGAGAGAGAGAGCGCGAGAGAGAGAGCGCGAGAGAGAGAGCGCGAGCGAGAGAGAGAGCGAGAGAGAGAGCGCGAGCGAGAGAGCGCGAGCGAGAGAGATCGCGAGCGAGAGAGAGCGCGAGCGAGAGCGCGAGCGAGAGAGCGCGAGCGAGAGAGAGCGCGAGCGAGAGAGAGCGCGAGCGAGAGAGAGCGCGAGCGAGAGAGATCGCGAGCGAGAGAGATCGCGAGCGAGAGAGAGCGCGAGCGCGAGAGAGCGCGAGCGCGAGAGAGCGCGAGCGCGAGAGAGCGCGAGCGCGAGAGAGCGCGAGAGAGAGAGCGCGAGCGAGAGAGAGAGCGCGAGCGAGAGAGCGCGAGCGAGAGAGAGAGCGCGAGCGAGAGAGAGAGCGCGAGCGAGAGAGAGAGCGCGAGCGAGAGAGAGAGCGCGAGTGAGAGAGAGAGCGAGTGAGAGAGTGAGCGTGGGGAGAAAGATTGGGGAGATAGAAATCTAGAAAACATCATCATAATTTACTAGTCAGGAGAAAATAAGTAACTACTCCCCTCAATATTAAATCTATAAAAAAACTAAATGTATGCATACTTGATAAATTAATTTCTTTCTTGACACGTTGAATCCACGGATCATCAGTAATTACTGTTGGGAATATTACTCCTGGCCAGCAGGAGGAGGCAAAGAGCACCACAGCAAAGCTGATAAGCATCATCTCCCTACCCACAATCCCCCAGTCATTAGACCAAAGGAAAGGAGAGAGGAAGTAACACAAGGTGCAGAGGTGCCTGAGGATTATATAACAAAAGCTGGGAGGGCCATGGACTCACCGTGTCAAGAAATAAATACATTTATCAGGTAAGCATACATTTTGTTTTCTTTCTAATGACACAGTGAGTCCACGGATCATCAGTAATTACTGTTGGGAATCAATACCCAAGCTAGAGGACACAGATATAAGGGAGGGACAAGACAGGTAACCTAAACAGAAGGCACCACTGCTTGATGAATCTTTCTCCCAAAAGAAGCCTTAGCCGAGGCAAAAGTATCAAATTTATAAAATTTTGAAAAAGTATGTAGATAGGACCAAGTTGCAGCCTTGCAAATCTGTTCCACAGAAGCTTTATTTTTGAAGGCCCAGGAGGAAGAAACAGCTGTCCATCAGATTCATAGGCCACGCGAATAATACTCTTCAGCCAGAGAGAAGGAAAACTAGCCATAGCTTTCTGACCTTTGCGTTTCCCAGAGAAATAGACAAACAAGACAGAGGACTGGCGAAAATCTTTAGTCGCCTGCAAATAGAATTTTAATGCATGCACCAAATCAAGGTTGTGCAACAAACGCTCCTTATGAGAAGAAGGATTAGGACACAAAGAAGGAACAACAATTTCCTGATTAGTATTCCTATCCGAAACCACTTTAGGAAGGAAAGCTAACTTAGTGTGTATAACCACCTTATCAGAATGAAAGATAAGGGGAGTCACACTGCAACACAGAGTTAATTAACTCTTTAAGAAGAAGAAATAGCAACAAGAAAAAAATCTTTCTAAGATCTTAATATCTAAGGAATGCATAGACTCAAACGGAGCCTGCTGAAGAACTTTAAGAACAGGGTTAGGACTCCAGGGAGTAACCGGTTCTGGCAAAGGCCTGACAAAAAGACTGTACATCTGGCACATCCGCCAGACGCTTATGTAACAAAATAAAAGGCAGATATTTGACCCTTCAACGTACTCGCTGACAAACCCTTCTCCAGACCTTCCTGGAGAAAAGACAAAATCCTAGGAATCCTGACTCTACTCCACGAGAAACTCTTGGATTCACACCAGTACAGATATTTACGCCATATTTTATGGTAAATCTTTCTAGTCACAGGCTTACAAGCCTGGATCAAGGTCTCAAAGACCAACTCTGAAAACCTGCGCTTAGATAAAATCAAGCATTCAATCTCCAAGCAGTCAGCTTCAGAGAAAAGAGATTTTGATGAAGGAAGGGACCCTGAAGTAGAAGGTCCTTCCTCAGAGGAAGCTTCCAAGGTAGAAGAGATGACATTTCCACAAGGTCTGCAAAACAGGTCCTGCGCTTAACTGAGGTGCCTACCTGTCCTGCAGCCTTTAGAAGTAACTTCCCTTCACAGATGAACTGATCCGGACCAGCGAACGGCAGCACAATGAAGAGAGACACCCGAGCAGCCGACAACTGTGTCACAACTCCGCAGTCGGTCTCCAAACAGTCACCTGAAAGCACGCCAAAGAAGAGAGAGTCGCCCTGTACAAGGACCCTCCCCTTTATGTACCGAGTGGTCCTGGCGGGTAAAAGTCTCCTAACTGCCTGTAACGGCTTGTGCAAGTAAAGCAAGACATGCCAAATAAATAATGAGAAAAAAAAAAGAAGAGTAGAATCCGTATTTAAAACGGAACTGAGCAACCAATAATAACCTTGCTCCATACAGTGCCCGCAACACTGCCAAATTAACCCCTCACATGAATGTCTTAATAAAAAATCGTCCCATTAGGTTAAAACAGCCCTTAAGCTGCTAAAAGTGCCAGATTCTCCTTGAAAAGAAAAAAATAAATGGCACTTACCTGAAGAAATGCTGTCCGGCAGCAGGACAGCTCACCTGGTTTGAGAGGGTGCAGCACCTCTGTGAAGAAAGAATCTGAGTAATCCTACTCAGGCTTTCTGATTAGGGCAGAAGAATCGTGAGAAAACGCAGTGAGGATTGTACCACACAAGTTCCCAAGTTCTCAAAAGCCACCACTGCCCTACTGAAGAGACTGACGTGGACTAAGGCTAGACCCCCAGAAAAGATCAGAGTAAACCTACTCTTGCTTTAAAAATAATAAAATCTTGATTGAAGAAGACTTCTTATCAGACAACTAAAACTTCACCTCCTCCTTGCACTACAGGCGAAGAGAATGACTGGGGGATTGTGGGTAGGGAGGTGATAATTATCAGCTTTGCTGTGGTGCTCTTTGCCTCCTCCTGCTGGCCAGGAGTGATATTCCCAACAGTAATTACTGATGATCCGTAAACTCACCGTGTCATTAGAAAGAAAGCCACATTTTTTACTTTAAAAAAAAAAAAAAAAAATTAGTCCAGAACTAGCAGAGATTCCCAGCCATGCATATCTAACCATTCATCCATCTGTCTGTTATATTTTAGTGAATATAACAAAAACACAAATACAAATATTTTGCTAATGGGGCAGCTTAAAACAAACAAGCAGGAAACAAAATATAATTACCTGTCAATGCAATCTGCTCTGTTGGGTGGAATTTTATGGAGTTTACTATATAGAAAAAAAAGAAAGAAAAAAACACACATTATAACTATCCTTTAGAAACAAAAAAGATAGTTCTTCATTAGTGCAGAAGTATGTAGCAGGTTTAACCAAGCTTATTCTAAAGTACAATAATGTAACAAATGAAAAGCATTAACCCTTGTAGTTAGTGCGCCATATATCTTGCATTAGTATCTGAATAGTGAAGTTTATTTTTCAGTAAATGTTATAAAGTATACATTAGCCACCAATCATCAAGCTCTACCCAGGTGCTGATCCAAAATTGGGCCGACTCCTAAGCCTACATTCCTGCATTTCAAATAAAGATACCAAGACAAAAATTTATAATAGGGGTAAATTAAAAAGTAAATTTATGCTTACCTGATAAATTAATTTCTTCTACGATATGACGAGTCCACGGATTTCATCCTTACTTGTGCGATTTATCCTCCTGCTAACAGGAAGTGGCAAAGAGCACCACAGCAGAGCTGTATATATAGCTCCTCCCTTCCCTCCACCTCCAGTCATTCGACTGAAGTTAGGAAGAGAAAGGAAAAGCTAAAGGTGCAGAGGTGACTGAAGTTGATAAAAAAATAAACTAAATCTGTCTTAAAAATGACAGGGTGGGCCGTGGACTCGTCATATCGTAGAAGAAATTAATTTATCAGGTAAGCATAAATTTACTTTTCTTCTACAAGATATGAAGAGTCCAAGGATTTCATCCTTACTTGTGGGATACAATACCAAAGTAATAGGACACGGATGAAAGGGAGGGACAAGACAGAGACCTAAACGGAAGGCACCACTGCTTGAAGAACCTTTCTCCCAAAACCAGAATCAGAAGAAGCAAAAGTATCAAATTTGTAAAATTTGGAAAAAGTGTGAAGAGACGACCAAGTCGTAGCCTTGCAAATCTGTTTTTAAATTCCCATGAGGAACCCACAGCCCTAGTAGAATGAGCCGTAATTCTTTCAGGAGGCTGCTGTCCAGCAGTCTCATATGCCAGACGGGTGATACTCTTCAGCCAAAGAGAAAGAGGTAGCCGTAGCTTTCTGACCCCTACGCTTTCCAGAATAAACAATGAATAATGAATATGATTGACGGAAATCCTTAGTCGCCTGCAAGTAAAACTTCAAGGCACGGACCACGTCTAGGTTATGCAACTTACGCTCCTTCTTAGAAGAAGGATTAGGACATAATGAAGGAACAACGATTTCCTGATTAATAGTCTTATTCGAAACAACCTTAGGAAGGGAACCATTTTTGGTAGGTAAAACCACCTTATCAGAATGGAAGATAAGATAAGGTGAATCACATTGTAATGCTGAAAGCTCAGAAACTCAAAGAGCAGAAGAAATAGCAAAAAAAAAAAAAAAAAACTTTCCAAGATTACAGCTTAATATCTATGGAATGCATAGGTTCAAACGGAACCCCTTGAAGAACATTAAGAAATAAATTCAAACTCCAGGGTGGAGCAATTGGTCTAAACACAGGCTTTATTCTGGTTAAAGCCTGACAAAAAGATTGAACGTCTGGAACAGCTACCAAATGTTTGTGTAGTAAAATTGACAAAGCAGAGATCTGTCCCTTTAAGGAACTCGCTGATAACCCTTTCTCCAATCCTTCTTGGAGAAAAGACAGAATCCTGGGAATCCTAACCTTACTCCATGAGTAGCCCTTGGATTCACACCAAAAAAGATATTTACGCCATATCTTATGATAGATCTTTCTAGTGACAGGCTTACGTGCCTGAATCAAAGTATCAATGACCGCATCAGAGAATCCCCGTTTAGATAAAATCAAGCGTTCAATCTCCAAGCAGTCAGCTGCAGAAATTAGATTTAGATGTTGGAAAGGACCTTGAATGAGAAGGTCCTGTCTCACTGGGAGTTTCCACGGAGGCAGAGAGGACATGTCCACTAGATCTGCATACCAAGTCCTGCATGGCCACGCAGGCGCGATTAGAATCTCTCCTGTTTGATCCGAGCAATCACCCGGGGAAGGAGAGGAAATGATGAAAACACAAGCTAGGTTGAACGACCAAGGCACTGCCAAGGCATCATAGTTCGGCCTGAGGATCCCTCGACCTGGATCCGTATCTAGCTTGGCATTCTGTCGAGACGCCATCAGATCCAATTCCGGTCTGCCCCATCGGAGAATCAGTGAGGCAAATACCTCCGGATGGAGTTCCCACTCCCCCGGATGAAAAGCCTGGTGGCTTAAATAGTCCGCTTCCCAGTTGTCCACTCCTGGGATGTAGATTGCTGACAGATAACACAAGTGGGTCTCCGCCCATCAAATTATTTTGGATACTTCTGTCATCGCTAAGGAACTCCTCGTTCCCCCCTGATGATTGATGTAAGCCACAGTTGTGATGTCCGATTGGAATCTGATGAATTTGGCCGAAGCCAACTGAGGCCATGCCTGAAGCGCATTGAATATTGCTCTCAATTCCAGAATATTGATTGGAAGTAGAGAGACTCCACATGAGTACATACCCCCTGAGCCTTCAGGGAATTCCAGACTGCACCCCAGCCCAGTAGGCTGGCGTCCGTTGTCACTATCACCCACGAGGATCTGCGGAAACACGTCCTTTGGGACAGATGATCTGGCGACAACCACCAAAGAAGAGAGTCTCTGGTCTCTTGATCCAGATTTAACGGAGGAGATAAATTTGAATAGTCCCCATTCCACTGTCCGGGCATGCACAGCTGCAGTGGTCTGAGATGAAAGCGTGCAAACGGAATGATGTCCATTGCCGCCACCATCAATCCAATTACCTCCATACACTGAGAGACTGATGGCCGAAGATTGGACTGAAGAGCTCGGCAGAAATATTTTCATGATTCCTGTCCTACTGCGTTTACCCTGTAACACTGGTAGTTTATATAATACCTCAGTAGGGGTAGTTGACAATACTGCAGCCATATCCTGCAGAGTAAAAGAATTAGACGCGGTTGAGGAACCCGGCGTCGCTTGGGTGGGCGTTAGAGGTTGTGACACTTGGAGAGAATTAGGTGGCATATCCTGATTCTCTTCAGACTGAGAATCATCCTTAGGCACACTTTCTTTACATAAAATATGCTTTTTACATTGTAAGGCTCTTTCAGTACAAGAGGTACACAAAGTAAGAGGGGGTTCCACAATGGCCTCTGAACACATAGAACAAGGAGTTTCCTCAAGTTCAGACATGTTAAACAGACTAGCAATAGCCCCAATAGTCGTTAAAAACCTTATTTACGGACTAAAAAAAAAAAAAAGTACTGAGCCTTTAAGAAATAAAAGCGCAACAATTTTTCTGTACTGCTCAAAAAACGATTTTTATTACTAATAAATCATTAAAAACAGTTCAATTTTGCCAAAAATTATTGCACCCCTTAAGTACAGGTTACATCACCCTTCAAAGAGACATTTTATATCGAAAAATAAACTTTAACAACAAAAACGGCCCCTGCACCTCCCCACAGCTCTGCTGTGGCGCCTACCTGCCCTCAGGGAACACAAGATTGACTCGACAATGATCCGGTGGCTGAAAATCAACTTTAGGCCCCACCGGAGCTAATGCCTGCTGCCTTCTAGTGAAGAGAAAACTGCACGTCTAAGCTTGCAAAATAGGCCCCGCCCACCGTGGGCGTCGCACTCACAGCCTCCATAACCGCATGGGAAGCGTTTTTTAACCAGCCATGTGGCCCCCTTCACACAAACTTAACGTTTTATGCCATATAATAAAATTATAAAAAGTGTCACAGCTGCCTCTCTCCTTCAGACAATCTCATGCTGCCTTTGTAGCTCAGTGTCAAGCCCCTATTGAAATACTTAAGCATAGTAATTCAATGTGTATATAACATATTAAATTCAGTAACACCATAATCATACCGGTCTACTGCTTACCCGTTCCCTTACAGGAAATAATGTCAGCCAGTTCTGATATACCTAGTCTCCTCAGAAATAAAAGACTGAACATACCTCAATGCTGCTTTTAGCATGACACCGTTCTCCACACTGAAGATTTCTCTTGCATTACCTTCAGAAACTCTGTGGGAACCAGAATGGATCTTAGTAACGTCTGCTAAGATCATCAACCTCAGGGCAGAAAAAGGTCTTCATTCCTTAATCCATTTCTCCCTGAGGAAAATAGTACTCACCGGTACCATTTTAAAATAAAAAACTTCTTGATTGAAGAATCTAAAACTAACACCTCACTTTACCTCTTTCTATTACTAACACAGGCAAAGAGAATGACTGGAGGTGGAGGAAAGGGAGGAGCTATATATACAGCTCTGCTGTGGTGCTCTTTGCCACTTCCTGTTAGCAGGAGGATAAATCCCACAAGGATGAATTCCGTGGACTCGTCATATCTTGTAGAAGAAAAGTTGCTTAAAATTGTATGCTCTATCTGAATCATGAAAAAAAAAAATTGGGTTTCATATCCCTTTAAGATAGTCTACCTGTGATCTGATCTATATGTGATTATCATTTCTGCTGACTTCTGTTTATGAATCCCTGCTGCCACTTGACCTGCATTTGGGTCAATAATCTGCCTATGTATGTTTGCTCTAGCATGGGCATGAATATCAGACAGTTTATTGTAAACTGCTAAAAGTTTAACCATTTGCTGCCTGCTCTGCATGAAGAACTATGGTCAAAGCGAGTTGCAGCACCTTTTGTTCTAGCTACCTGGCTTGCCATTTTCTTGATTATGCTTATATAACCAGACCACTAAAGACTTGCAGCACTAGGGGCCCCATGTACTAAGAGGTGGCCGGACAGCTTCTCAACTTGTGAAGCTGTTTGGCCACCCACTCACCTTCCCTACATACGGGCAGCGGATCTGTTCGTCCGCTGGCCCGTATGTATCATTACACACTCATTGCAGTGTGTAATGCCCACCCCTTCAGTTGCACAACTGAAGGGGCTATCAATCACAGAGCGAGCAAGAAGCAAACCTGTGCGAATCTGCCCTGCAATGGCTCCTGAGCAGCTTATGCTGCTTCGTACATGGAGCACTAGGATTATACAAGTGTATTGATTATACATACATAAAAAGAGAAGGCAAACAGAACTGAAATAATGCAGTACAGAACTCTTAAAACACCCTTCACCAGAAAACATTACATGTTTGGTATACAGAAACTAGTCAATATAAAAATCCATCCACTATTAACAGAAAAACCTCAAACACAACTTAAAAACATTATCTATTCAGGCTATAAAAGACAGCAGGCATGACTTAGTGGCACAAATGAAAAGGAGGGTTGAGCAGCTACCACCCTGGGAGCAGCCTCTTTTTGCTCAACATGTGCCTTTCACATAGAACTGTCCTGTAGTATATCAGTCTGATCCTGGCTAAGCAGTGCAATCCAGTACCGAAATACCAGGCAATCCCTCTCTGAATGAGAGAAACGGCAAAATCCCACTTACGTTTCAGCCTAGTGTGGGCATCATCATTAATAGGGTAAGTCAGAAGTGGACTCCTTGTCTAGTGTGCTTAGAGGAATATGTCTGCACCTATCGGACGAGGCCCACAGAAGGCTGAATCGATCATCAGGGGTTCTGATGTTCCTTGTTCAGAGGAGAATTGTCTGGTATTTCGGGGCTGGACTGACCTTGCTAGGCGGGATCAGACTGATATACGTCAAGAAAGTTTACCTCTGTGAGAAGCATAATTGGGCTAAAATAAAAGGGGCTGCTCCTATGTGGTAACTCGCCATAGAAAAAACAGAATTTATGCTTACCTGATAAAGTACTTTCTCTTGCGGTGTATCCAGTCCACGGATTCATCCTTACTTGTGGGATATTCTCCTTCCCTACAGGAAGTGGCAAAGAGAGCACACAGCAGAGCTGTCCATATAGCCCCCCCCCCCCCTAGCTCAACCCCCCAGTCATTCGACCAAAGGTTAAGAAGCCAAAGGAGAAACCATAGGGTGCAGTGGTGACTGTAGTTTAAACAATTTTTTTTTTTTTTACCTGACTTAATTGCCAGGGCGGGCCGTGGACTGGATACATCGCAAGAGAAAGTAATTTATCAGGTAAGCATAAATTCTGTTTTCTCTTGCAAGTTGTATCCAGTCCACGGATTCATCCTTACTTGTGTGATACCAATACCTAAGCTTTAGGACACGGATGAAGGGAGGGAACAAGACTGGTACCTAAACGGAAGGCACCACTGCTTGCAAAACCTTTCTCCCAAAAATAGCCTCCGAAGAAGCAAAAGTATCGAATTTATAAAATTTGGCAAAAGTATGTAGTGAAGACCAAGTCGCTGCCTTACAAATCTGTTTCACAGAAGCCTCATTTTTGAAAACCCATGTGGAAGCCACTGCTCTGGTAGAATGAGCAGTAATTCTTTCAGGAAGCTGCTGGCCAGCAGTCTCATAAGCCAAACGGATGATGCTTTTCAGCCAAAAGGAAAGAGAGGTAGCAGTCACTTTCTGACCTCTCCTCTTACCAGAATAGATAACAAACAAAGAAGATGTTTGTCTGAAATCCTTAGTTGCTTGTAAATAGAACTTTAAAGCACGAACTACATCAAGATTATGCAAAAGACGGTCCTTCTTCGAAGATGGGTTAGGACACAGAGAAGGAACAACTATTTCCTGGTTAATATTCTTGTTAGAAACAACTTTAGGAAGAAAACCAGGTTTGGTACGCAAAACTACCTTATCTGCGTGGAACACCAGATAAGGTGAATCACACTGTAAGGCAGATAATTCTGAGACTCTTCGAGCAGAAGAGATAGCTACCAAAAACAAAACTTTCAAAGATAACAACTTAATATCTATGGAATGTAAAGGTTAAAACGGAACCCCTTGAAGAACTGAAAGAACTAGATTAAGAATCCATGGCGGAGCCACAGGTTTATAGACAGGCTTGATTCTGACTAAAGCCTGTGCAAACGCTTGAACGTCCGGTATCTCTGCCAGACGCTTGTGCAAAAGGATAGACAGAGCAGATATCTGTCCCTTTAAAGAACTAGCCGACAATCCTTTCTCCAAACCGTCTTGGAGAAAAGACAATATCCTGGGAATCCTAATCTTACTCCATGAGTGACCCTTGGATTCACACCAACAAAGATATTTCCACCATATCTTATGGTAGACTTTCCTGATGACAGGCTTTCTAGCCTGGATCAGAGTATCTAAAACTGACTCAGAAAAAACCAAGCTTTGAAAGAATTAAGCGTTCAATCTCCAAGCAGTCAGTAGTGAAACTAGATTTGGATGCTTGAACGGACCCTGTATTAGAAGATCCTGCCTCATTGGCAGTGTCCATGGTGGGACAGATGACATGTCCACTAGGTCTGCATACCAGGTCCTGCGTGGCCACGCAGGCGCTATCAAAATCACTGACGCCTTCTCCTGCTTGATTCTGGCGATCAGACTAGGGAGAAGAGGAAACGGTGGGAAAACATAAGCCAGATTGAAGGACCAAGGCGCTACTAGAGCATCTATCAATGCCGCCTTGGGGTCCCGGGACCTGGATCCATAGAGAGGAAGCTTGGTGTTCTGACAGGACGCCATCAGGTCCAACTCTGGAATGCCCCATAGCTGAGTCAGCTGGGCAAATACCTCCGGGTGGAGTTCCCACTCCCCCGGGTGAAAAGTCTGACAACTTAGAAAATCCGCCTCCCAGTTGTCTACACCTGGGATGTGAATTGCTGAGAGATGGCAGGTGTGGGCCTCTGCCCACCTGATTATTTTGGTTACTTCCCTCATCGCTACAGAACTCTTTGTTCCCCCCTGATGATTGATGTTAGCTACAGTCGTAATGTTGTCCGACTGAAATCTTATGAATTTGGCCGCAGCTAGGTGAGGCCATGCCTGAAGCGCGTTGAATATCACCCTCAGTTTGAGCTACAGATGGCCGAGGAATGGAATGAAGAACTCGGCAAGTAGTTAAAAGTTTCAAGATTCTGGCCTCCGTCAGAAATATTTTCATTTCTACCGAATCTATTGGTGTTCCTAGGAAGGGAACCCTTGTGAGTGGGGACAGGGAACTCTTTTTGATGTTCACCTTCCACCCGTGAGACCTTAGAAAGGCCAATACAATCTCAGTGTGAGCCTTGGCTCTGTGAAAAGATGGCGCCTGAATTAAGATGTCGTCCAAATAAGGCGCCACTGCTATGCCCCGCGGTCTTAGAACCGCCAGAAGGGACCGTACACCTTTGTGAAAATTCTGGGAGCAGTGGCTAAACCGAATGGAAGAGCCACGAACTGATAATGCTTGTCTAGAAAAGCGAACTGGAGGAACTGATGATGATCTTTGTGTATTGGGATATGCAGGTACGCATCCTTTAGATCATCGGTAGTCATATATTGACCTTCCTGGATCATAGGTAAGATTGTCCGAATGGTCTCCATCTTGATTGATGAGACTCTGAGGAATTTGTTTAGAAATTTGAGATCCAGGATTGGTCTGAAAGTTCCTTCTTTTTTGGGAACCACAAACAGGTTTGAGTAAAACCCCAGCCCTTGTTCCGCAATTGGAACTCGGTGGAACACTCCCATTGTATGTAGGTCATCTACACAGCGTAAGAACGCCTCTTTCTTTGTCGTGTCTGTAGACAGACGAGAAATATGGAACCTTCCCCTTGGAGGGGAGTCCTTGAATTCTAGAAGATATCCCTGGGTAACAATCACTAAAGCCCAGAGATCGAGAACATCTCTTGCACAGGCATGAGCGAAGAGAGAAACTCTGCCCCCTACTAGATCTGGTTCCGGATCGGGGGCTACCCCGTCATGCTGTCTTGGTAGCAGCTGCAGGCTTTTTGGCCTGTTTACCCGTTCCAGCCTTCAGAACGATTAACCCCTTAATGCCCAAACCGGAGCAGCCTAAAGCCAACAAGAGCACACAATTTTACAAAACAGTGAAAAATGCACCAATCCTTTTGAAATTTTCACAGTATGTACCTAAGGCTTTAATATGATTGCACAGCAAGTTTCAGAACGATTAACCCCTTAATGCCCAAACCGGAGCAGCCTAAAGCCAACAACCGGTTAACAAACTACAGCACCTTGCCACAGCTTACAACTGTGGCCCTACCTGCCCTTAGGGATCAGTTTTGGGGAAATAAAGCTTCTTCTAGGCCCTCAATCAGCAGCTGGACCCTCCATGTGAAGCAGCATGAAACAGTCTCTCAATTCTAAGTGCGCATCTGAGGCGTGAAATTAGGCCTCTCCCACTCCAGAGTTGTGAGGCCTACAAAAATCACTTCTAAGTGACTACATTTATGCCATGTGGATAATAACCCCAGTAAAACACTCCATAGTGCCTAAAAAGGTGTCTCCAATGAGTTTTTTTTAATAAATAATCGATTGCCCTGCATTAGTGTCAACCAACCTATTTAGCCCTGTCATGTAAGCATTCAATTCTATACTAAGTCTCAGAACATAGCTTACCCTCCCCACATGGGGATCTTGTCAGTCTTCTAGCATTATCTCAGTCTTGTCTAGAAATAAATGACTAAACATACCTCATTGCAGTCAAGCCTGCAAACTGTTACCCCCAACTGAAGTTTTCTGGTACTCCTCAGTCCTGTGTGGGAACAGCAGTGGATTTTAGTTACAACATGCTAAAATCATTTTCCTCTCAGCAGAAATCTTCATCACTTTTCTGCTAGAGAGTAAATAGTACAAACCGGTACCATTTAAAAATAAACTCTTGATTGAAGATATAAAACTACAATTCTAACACCACATTCATTTTACCCTCCCTGAGAGAGAACCTAGTGCGTTAACACGGCAAAGAGAATGACTGGGGGTGGAGCTAGGGGGGGAGCTATATGGACATCTCTGCTGTGTGCTCTCTTTGCCACTTCGGGTAGGGAAGGAGAATATCCCACAAGGATGAATCCGTGGACTGGATACACCTTGCAAGAGAAAGCTACTGAGCTGTTGTTCTTCCTGGTAGAGCACTTGTCACTCTCTTTATGCATAGGTTTTGGTGGCAGCTCAATTTACAGTCCATTAGGGAAACAAATGTTAAAATAGCATATGAAGGAAACCCCAAATCAATCAATTTTATCCTCTAACAAATTGCCCTTTTCCAAAACAAAACTGACCCATATGCAACCAGTATTTCCACTTATGGTTATCTTATTGTCACATTATTATTTATATGTAAAGTCTTGCCAATTTCCGTAGCACTGGGCACATAAGTAGGGTACACAATGATATGGATTCATGATTTAAAAGAAAACAAATACATTAAGCAGAACAAACAAAACAAATTAATGAGAGAATAAGGGCCCTACTCTGAACAGTGCAATCTACACTGAAGCCTATTCTCATCTCAGAGCATGTATATCAACTAAAAAGTAAAATTCACATTTTAAAAATATTTTATTATAACAATAGTGTTTGTCAAGATTTTGAATCTTCATTGTGTTCCTATCAAAATAAGCTCATATCCCCCTTCAAAATATAAAATGTTCTTAAACAATTATCTGTAGGAGAAGGAGCTAAGCTGCAAGGTACAGCTATATATATATATATATATATATATATATATATATATATATATATATATATATATAAATAAAAGTGAGGATATATAAACATCTAAAGAATTGAAACATGTTTATATAGAATAGATCACAAGAAACAGCTATCAAAGTGTTGTGCAGTGTTGCCCTTTGGGCTAGATTTATCAAGCCCCTACGGCTGCAAGTTCTCACAAGAACTTGCTCGCCGTCATTTATCACCAGACCGCCGCTTCCCTAACCTCTTTGCCACCTATAATATGGCGAAATTCAATCTCCTCGGTCTAGTCAGACCGAGGAGATTGACAGCTCCTGCCTGCGCGTGATTGGCTGTGCGCAGGCAGGGGGCGGGATTGCACGCAAGCGCAAAATTGTACCCCTGTACGCCTCAGATTTTATAAATCTAGCCCAATATACGAGTATGGGCAGCCTAGTGCATCTCCAAATTTTGTTGCTCAGGTCATGGTTCGGGTTCAGCTATATCTGTTCTAAGATTTTAGTCTGGACTCTTCTGGTCAAGTGAAAACTTGCTGCCACACTTTGTTTATCTCACAGAGCCTGTTGCAGTTATGACCTCTGAGGCTTCATTGTTCTTCTAAATTATGCATGGCTCTTTCATGCCGACTGTATGTTACCTCCTTTTAGCATTTCTTCTACATGACCGTTGGATATGTGCACAGTTAATTTAATACGCTTCTTTACTGAATGAAATTGTTTATATACTGGAAACACCAACTGGAAAACATAATTTATGTAAGAACTTACCTGATAAATTCATTTCTTTCATATTAACAAGAGTCCATGAGCTAGTGACGTATGGGATATACATTCCTACCAGGAGGGGCAAAGTTTCCCAAACCTTAAAATGCCTATAAATACACCCCTCACCACACCCACAAATCAGTTTAACGAATAGCCAAGAAGTGGGGTGATAAGAAAAAAAGTGCGAAGCATATAAAATAAGGAATTGGAATAATTGTGCTTTATACAAAAAAATCATAACCACCACAAAAAAGGGTGGGCCTCATGGACTCTTGTTAATATGAAAGAAATGAATTTATCAGGTAAGTTCTTACATAAATTATGTTTTCTTTCATGTAATTAACAAGAGTCCATGAGCTAGTGACGTATGGGATAATGACTACCCAAGATGTGGATCTTTCCACACAAGAGTCACTAGAGAGGGAGGGATAAAATAAAGACAGCCAATTCCTGCTGAAAATAATCCACACCCAAAATAAAGTTTAATAAAAAACATAAGCAGAAGATTCAAACTGAAACCGCTGCCTGAAGAACTTTTCTACCAAAAACTGCTTCAGAAGAAGAAAATACATCAAAATGGTAGAATTTAGTAAAAGTATGCAAAGAGGACCAAGTTGCTGCTTTGCAGATCTGGTCAACTGAAGCTTCATTCCTAAACGCCCAGGAAGTAGAAACTGACCTAGTAGAATGAGCTGTAATTCTTTGAGGCGGAATTTTACCCGACTCAACATAGGCAAGATGAATTAAAGATTTCAACCAAGATGCCAAAGAAATGGCAGAAGCTTTCTGGCCTTTCCTAGAACCGGAAAAGATAACAAATAGACTAGAAGTCTTACGAAAAGATTTCGTAGCTTCAACATAATATTTCAAAGCTCTAACAACATCCAAAGAATGCAATGATTTCTCCTTAGAATTCTTAGGATTAGGACATAATGAAGGAACCACAATTTCTCTACTAATGTTGTTGGAATTCACAACTTTAGGTAAAAATTCAAAAGAAGTTCGCAACACCGCCTTATCCTGATGAAAAATCAGAAAAGGAGACTCACACGAAAGAGCAGATAATTCAGAAACTCTTCTAGCAGAAGAGATGGCCAAAAGGAACAAAACTTTCCAAGAAAGAAATTTAATGTCCAATGAATGCATAGGTTCAAACGGAGGAGCTTGAAGAGCTCCCAAAACCAAATTCAAACTCCATGGAGGAGAAATTGACTTAATGACAGGTTTTATACGAACCAAAGCTTGTACAAAACAATGAATATCAGGAAGAATAGCAATCTTTCTGTGAAAAAGAACAGAAAGAGCGGAGATTTGTCCTTTCAAAGAACTCGCGGACAAACCCTTATCTAAACCATCCTGAAGAAACTGTAAAATTCTCGGTATTCTAAAAGAATGCCAAGAAAAATGATGAGAAAGACACCAAGAAATATAAGTCTTCCAGACTCTATAATATATCTCTCGAGATACAGATTTACGAGCCTGTAACATAGTATTAATCACGGAGTCAGAGAAACCTCTATGACCAAGAATCAAGCGTTCAATCTCCATACCTTTAAATTTAAGGATTTCAGATCCGGATGGAAAAAAGGACCTTGAGACAGAAGGTCTGGTCTTAACGGAAGAGTCCATGGTTGGCAAGATGCCATCCGGACAAGATCCGCATACCAAAACCTGTGAGGCCATGCCGGAGCTATTAGCAGAACAAACGAGCATTCCCTCAGAATCTTGGAGATTACTCTTGGAAGAAGAACTAGAGGCGGAAAGATATAGGCAGGATGATACTTCCAAGGAAGTGATAATGCATCCACTGCCTCCGCCTGAGGATCCCGGGATCTGGACAGATACCTGGGAAGTTTCTTGTTTAGATGAGAGGCCATCAGATCTATCTCTGGGAGCCCCCACATTTGAACAATCTGAAGAAATACCTCTGGGTGAAGACACCATTCGCCCGGATGCAACGTTTGGCGACTGAGATAATCCGCTTCCCAATTGTCTACACCTGGGATATGAACCGCAGAGATTAGACAGGAGCTGGATTCCGCCCAAACCAAAATTCGAGATACTTCTTTCATAGCCAGAGGACTGTGAGTCCCTCCTTGATGATTGATGTATGCCACAGTTGTGACATTGTCTGTCTGAAAACAAATGAACGATTCTCTCTTCAGAAGAGGCCAAAACTGAAGAGCTCTGAAAACTGCACGGAGTTCCAAGATATTGATCGGTAATCTCACCTCCTGAGATTCCCAAACTCCTTGTGCCGTCAGAGATCCCCACACAGCTCCCCAACCTGTGAGACTTGCATCTGTTGAAATTACAGTCCAGGTCGGAAGAACAAAAGAAGCCCCCTGAATTAAACGATGGTGATCTGTCCACCACGTTAGAGAGTGCCGAACAATCGGTTTTAAAGATATTAATTGATATATCTTCGTGTAATCCCTGCACCATTGGTTCAGCATACAGAGCTGAAGAGGTCGCATGTGAAAACGAGCAAAGGGGATCGCGTCCGATGCAGCAGTCATAAGACCTAGAATTTCCATGCATAAGGCTACCGAAGGGAATGATTGAGACTGAAGGTTTCGACAGGCTGTAATCAATTTTAGACGTCTCTTGTCTGTTAAAGACAAAGTCATGGACACTGAATCTATCTGGAAACCCAGAAAGGTTACCCTTGTTTGAGGAATCAAAGAACTCTTTGGTAAATTGATCCTCCAACCATGATCTTGAAGAAACAACACAAGTCGATTCGTATGAGACTCTGCTAAATGTAAAGACGGAGCAAGTACCAAGATATCGTCCAAATAAGGAAATACCACAATACCCTGTTCTCTGATTACAGACAGAAGGGCACCGAGAATCTTTGTGAAAATTCTTGGAGCTGTAGCAAGGCCAAACGGTAGAGCCACAAATTGGTAATGCTTGTCTAGAAAAGAGAATCTCAGGAACTGATAATGATCTGGATGAATCGGAATATGCAGATATGCATCCTGTAAATCTATTGTGGACATATAATTCCCTTGCTGAACAAAAGGCAATATAGTCCTTACAGTTACCATCTTGAACGTTGGTATCCTTACATAACGATTCAATAATTTTAGATCCAGAACTGGTCTGAAGGAATTCTCCTTCTTTGGTACAATGAAGAGATTTGAATAAAACCCCATCCCCTGTTCCGGAACTGGAACTGGCATAATTACTCCAGCCAACTCTAGATCTGAAACACAATTCAGAAATGCTTGAGCTTTCACTGGATTTACTGGGACATGGGAAAGAAAAAATCTCTTTGCAGGAGGTCTCATCTTGAAACCAATTCTGTACCCTTCTGAAACAATGTTCTGAATCCAAAGATTGTGAACAGAATTGATCCAAATTTCTTTGAAAAAACGTAACCTGCCCCCTACCAGCTGAACTGGAATGAGGGCCGTACCTTCATGTGAACTTAGAAGCAGGCTTTGCCTTTCTAGCAGGCTTGGATTTATTCCAGACTGGAGATGGTTTCCAAACTGAAACTGCTCCTGAGGACGAAGGATCAGGCTTTTGTTCTTTGTTGAAACGAAAGGAACGAAAACGATTATTAGCCCTGTTTTTACCTTTAGACTTTTTATCCTGTGGTAAAAAAGTTCCTTTCCCACCAGTAACAGTTGAAATAATAGAATCCAACTGAGAACCAAATAATTTGTTTCCCTGGAAAGAAATGGAAAGTAGAGTTGATTTAGAAGCCATATCAGCATTCCAAGTCTTAAGCCATAAAGCTCTTCTGGCTAAGATAGCCAGAGACATAAATCTAACATCAACTCTAATAATATCAAAAATGGCATCACAGATGAAATTATTAGCATGCTGGAGAAGAATAATAATATCATGAGAATCACGATTTGATACTTGTTGCGCTAGAGTTTCCAACCAAAAAGTTGAAGCTGCAGCAACATCAGCCAATGATATAGCAGGTCTAAGAAGATTACCTGAACATAGATAAGCTTTTCTTAGAAAAGATTCAATTTTTCTATCTAAAGGGTCCTTAAACGAGGTACCATCTGATGTAGGAATGGTAGTACGTTTAGCAAGGGTAGAAATAGCCCCATCAACTTTAGGGATTTTGTCCCAAAATTCTAACCTGTCAGGCGGAACAGGATATAATTGCTTAAAACGTTTAGAAGGAGTAAATGAATTACCCAATCTATCCCATTCCTTAGCAATTACTGCAGAAATAGCATTAGGAACAGGAAAGACTTCTGGAATAACCGCAGGAGCTTTAAAAACCTTATCCAAACGTATAGAATTAGTATCAAGAGGACTAGATACTATTTCTAAAGCAATTAGTACTTCTTTAAGCAAAGAGCGAATAAATTCCATCTTAAATAAATATGAAGATTTATCAGCATCAATCTCTGAGACAGAATCCTCTGAACCAGAAGAGTCCAAAGAATCAGAATGATGGTGTACATTTAAAAATTCATCTGTAGAGAGAGAAGATTTAAAAGATTTTTTACGTTTACTAGAAGGAGAAATAACAGACAAAGCCTTCTTTATGGATTCAGAAACAAAATCTCTTATGTTATCAGGAACATTCTGCACCTTAGATGTTGAGGGAACTGCAACAGGCAATGGTACATCACTAAAGGAAATATTATCTGCATTAACAAGTTTGTCATGACATTTAATACAAACAACAGCTGGAGGAATAGCTACCAAAAGTTTACAGCAGATACACTTAGCTTTGGTAGATCCAGCAGGCAGAGGTTTTCCTGTAGTATCTTCTGGCTCAGATGCAACGTGAGACATCTTGCAATATGTAAGAGAAAAAACAACATATAAAGCAAAATAGATCAAATTCCTTATAAGACAGTTTCAGGAATGGGAAAAAAATGCCAAACATCAAGCTTCTAGCAACCAGAAGCAAATGAAAAATGAGACTGAAATAATGTGGAGACAAAAGCGACGCCCATATTTTTTGGCGCCAAATAAGACGCCCACATTATTTGGCGCCTAAATGCTTTCGGCGCCAAAAATGACGCCACATCCGGAACGCCGACATTTTTGGCGCAAAATAACGTCAAAAATGACGCAACTTCCGGCGACACGTATGACGCCGGAAACGGAAAAGAATTTTTGCGCCAAAAAAGTCCGCGCCAAGAATGACGCAATAAAATGAAGCATTTTCAGCCCCCGCGAGCCTAACAGCCCACAGGGAAAAAAGTCAAATTTTTGAGGTAAGCAAAAAATATGATAATTAAAGCATAATCCCAAATATGAAACTGACTGTCTGGAAATAAGGAAAGTTGAACATTCTGAGTCAAGGCAAATAAATGTTTGAATACATATATTTAGAACTTTATAAATAAAGTGCCCAACCATAGCTTAGAGTGTCACAGAAAATAAGACTTACTTACCCCAGGACACTCATCTACATGTTTGTAGAAAGCCAAACCAGTACTGAAACGAGAATCAGTAGAGGAAATGGTAAATATAAGAGTATATCGTCGATCTGAAAAGGGAGGTAAGAGATGAATCTCTACGACCGATAACAGAGAACCTTATGAAATAGACCCCGTAGAAGGAGATCACTGCATTCAATAGGCAATACTCTCCTCACATCCCTCTGACATTCACTGCACGCTGAGAGGAAAACCGGGCTCCAACTTGCTGCGGAGCGCATATCAACGTAGAATCTAGCACAAACTTACTTCACCACCTCCCTTGGAGGCAAAGTTTGTAAAACTGATTTGTGGGTGTGGTGAGGGGTGTATTTATAGGCATTTTAAGGTTTGGGAAACTTTGCCCCTCCTGGTAGGAATGTATATCCCATACGTCACTAGCTCATGGACTCTTGTTAATTACATGAAAGAAAGTATTTTTACCCGTTTCCAGCATTATTAGACGCACATGTTTCTCCACACTCAAAAACATTTTTCCTTGTACAGTCTTATTTTTATTAATTAGCTTTTTTGTTAATTTGGTTGAAATTAGTGTTCAGTTAATATTGTTCATATATTTAGATATATTATAAAGTTAAATAGAATTCTTTATTCTTGAGTTACTAGTCTCTGGTAGATGATTACCCTCTTGCAGCACACGGATAAGATGTACGTTTGTGTTTAGCTCCTGCAGGATTACCTTTTAACACAAGAGAAGTTTGTCAGCAACTAAAGCCCTTATGGAGGCTTGTTTCATGGAAAAAGACCCCTTTAAAAAATTAAATTAACATTAGAAGATGATAGGGTAAATTCTAGTGTTGTTCTAATGCTGGAATCTTTAAATAGTTTGTGTCTAAAATTCTATGTGCATATTAAAAACAATACACAAATATTAAATCAGTAACTATAAAGGTGCTTTTATTACAGTCCCAGAAGAGGCAACGAACATACAAAAGGTCTATTAGTTGTTTGATAATAGACAGACTCATCCTTACTCTTACTTCCTAGTAGACATAAATTAAGATTCCTGAGAGAATTAAACATAACCAGGAGTTTATATCAAAGGAAAAAAATGCCCCCCCCCCCTTAAAAAGAATCTCTATAAATACAAGTCTTGAGAACTTAAGCTTTAGAACCCTAAACATAGAAAATAGAATTCATAGACTAACCAAGTTAAACCCCGCAGACTTTGCTAATAAATAACAAAACCAACATATTAGCTACTGCAAATCAAAAATCTGTACAGGAGATAGAACAGATCATTGAACAAATAAAGTTTTAGAAGCATTGGAAATTAACAGCTTATAACTGGAACATCTCTCTAGGAGTTAAAAAACATAATTTATGTAAGAACTTACCTGATAAATTCATTTCTTTCATATTAGCAAGAGTCCATGAGCTAGTGACGTATGGGATATACATTCCTACCAGGAGGGGCAAAGTTTCCCAAACCTCAAAATGCCTATAAATACACCCCTCACCACACCCACAAATCAGTTTAACGAATAGCCAAGAAGTGGGGTGATAAGACAAAATGTGCGAAAGCAAAAAAAATAAGGAATTGGAATAATTGTGCTTTATACAAAAAAATCATAACCACCACAAAAAGGGTGGGCCTCATGGACTCTTGCTAATATGAAAGAAATGAATTTATCAGGTAAGTTCTTACATAAATTATGTTTTCTTTCATGTAATTAGCAAGAGTCCATGAGCTAGTGACGTATGGGATAATGACTACCCAAGATGTGGATCTTCCACGCAAGAGTCACTAGAGAGGGAGGGATAAAATAAAGACAGCCAATTCCGCTGAAAATAATCCACACCCAAAATAAAGTTTAAATCTTATAATGAAAAAAACTGAAATTATAAGCAGAAGAATCAAACTGAAACAGCTGCCTGAAGAACTTTTCTACCAAAAACTGCTTCATAAGAAGAAAACGCATCAAAATGGTAGAATTTAGTAAAAGTATGCAAAGAAGACCAAGTTGCTGCTTTGCAAATCTGATCAACCGAAGCTTCATTCCTAAACGCCCAGGAAGTAGAAACTGACCTAGTAGAATGAGCTGTAATCCTTTGAGGCGGAGTTTTACCCGACTCAACATAGGCATGATGAAACAAAGATTTTAACCAAGATGCCAAAGAAATGGCAGAAGCCTTCTGACCTTTCCTAGAACCAGAAAAGATAACAAATAGACTAGAAGTCTTTCGGAAATCCTTAGTAGCTTCAACATAATATTTCAAAGCTCTAACTACATCCAAAGAATGCAACGAGTTTTCCTTAGAATTCTTAGGATTAGGACACAATGAAGGAACCACAATTTCTCTACTAATGTTGTTAGAATTCACAACCTTAGGTAAAAATTTAAAAGAAGTTCGCAACACCGCCTTATCCTGATGAAAAATCAGAAAAGGAGACTCACAAGAAAGAGCAGATAATTCAGAAACTCTTCTAGCAAAAGAGATGGCCAAAAGAAACAAAACTTTCCTAGAAAGTAATTTAATGTCCAGCGAATGCATAGGTTCAAACGGAGGAGCTTGAAGAGCCCCCAGAACCAAATTCAAACTCCAAAACCCGGTTCCTCAAAAGAAACTGGAAGAAATACCCCAGAAGATTCCAGGTCCGAGCAGCGCTTGAACCCCATGGGTGCCCAGCCATGCTTCAACAGTACCCAAAATATATAGGACAGAAACACAGTTAAAGAAAGTGTTAGCCTTGCTGGAATAAAATCAAAGAAATTTTGGACAAAATAAATTTCAAAGAAGCCTTAACCTGCCCCTTACCAGCCAAGCTGGAATACAGCACGTACATCGCAAAATTAGGGAGCGGAGTTCGAACTCCAATTATAGACATGTTACTTGGGAAAGAACTCAGGAATTCGTTCCTTAATAAGAACAACCAAACTAGTATAATCTTAAAGTTTTAGTCTTAGAACTCAACCTTGAAGCCCAGAGTAACAGTTAAGAATTGAATCCAATTATAAAACAAATAATTGATTTGACAAAGGAAATATGGATTTTTTTTTTTGATTTTTTTTTTAAAAATCACAAAATTCTTCTAGCTAAAAAAGCTAAAGACATAGATTAACCCTCATTTGCGAAAATATTCAATAAAATGAAGATACAAATGAAATTATTAGCATGATAGTCCAGTTTAAAGGACCAGCCAATACAGTGGACTTGCATAATCAATAAATGCAAAACAACAAGACAAATGCAACAGCACCTAGTCTAGTAAATGTTGTCCCTTTAACAATGCTAAAATAAATCATAATCTGATACTTGATCTTAAAATAAACAGAGAAAATGAAGCAATTGCAATATCCAAATAAATCACAGGACCAAGAAAAGTACCTGAAACTAAATAATTTTCCATAAATAAGATACAACTATCTAAAGGAAAATAAATACTATTTTGCTATAGAAACAATAGCATAATTAGTAGAATTAGAGATAGCCCCAATAAATTGGAGAACCCTCCAAATTGAGTTTAACTGCTGGCAAAGAATATAGTTTAAAACCTTTGAAGAAGGAATAAAAGAAAATTCTCAGCCTATTCCATTCCCTAGTATAGGGAATTGGAAAAAAAACCTATAAAGAAATAAATAGGCAGAAATAATGTCAGCTAGTCTTAAAGAACTAGTTACCTTAATATCCAAAATAATCAACACCTTTTCAACAAAGAACAAATGTACTTTAATAATTGAAAAATAATAAAAAAGTAGATTTGTTAGTGTCAATATCTGATGAAGAAAATTTCTGAAAAAAACATCATCAGAGAAGGATAAATCAGTATGTTGTTGGTCATTTGAAACTTCAATAATTAAAAAAGAAGTGAAAAAGACCTAAAAATTTTATTAGAAGGCACGAAGTCAGACAAAGCCTTTAACATGGAATCAGAAAAATATTTCTAATAAGTCTTCTAAATATTTCTTGTAAGAAAAGAAAATATATAAAGCATAAATACTAATGGATTCCGCATGTAAAAGTATAACATAATAACTTATTACAAACCATAGCTAAAGATAACATTTAAAATAAATGAACTTAGCTTTGGTAGAACTGAAACTCAGTTAAGCGTTTTTCCAAAAGTGGCTTCTGATTCAGAGGCCATTTGAGACATCTTGCAATATGTAATAGAAAAAACAACATATAAAGAAAAATTGATCAAATTCCTAAAATGACAGTTTCAGGAATGGGAAAAAAATGCCAATGAACAAGCTTCTAGCAACCAGAAGCAATAAATAATGAGACTTAAATATTGTGGAGACAACAATGACGCTCAAATTTTTTAGCGCCAAAAAAGCCACCCACATTATTTGGCGCCTAAATGCTAATTGCGCCAAGAAAGTCCGTGCCAAGAATGACGCAATAAAATGAAGCATTTTCAGCCCCCGCGAGCCTAACAGCCCACAGGAAAAAAAGTCAAATTTTAAGGTAAGAAAAAAATTGAATTATTCATATGCATTATCCAAAATATGAAACTGACTGTCTGAAACATCCTGAATCAAGGCAAATAAATGTTTAAACACATATATTTAGAACTTTATATAAAAGTGCCCAACCATAGCTTAGAGTGTCACAGAAAATAAGACTTACTTACCCCAGGACACTCATCTACATGTAGTAGAAAGCCAAACCAGTACTGAAACGAGAATCAGTAGAGGTAATGGTATATATAAGAGTATATCGTCGATCTGAAAAGGGAGGTAAGAGATGAATCTCTACGACCGATAACAGAGAACCTATGAAATAGACCCCGTAGAAGGAGATCATTGAATTCAAATAGGCAATACTCTCCTCACATCCCTCTGACATTCACTGCACGCTGAGAGGAAAACCGGGCTCCAACCTGCTGCGGAGCGCATATCAACGTAGAATCTAGCACAAACTAACTTCACCACCTCCACAGGAGGCAAAGTTTGTAAAACTGATTTGTGGGTGTGGTGAGGGGTGTATTTATAGGCATTTTGAGGTTTGGGAAACTTTGCCCCTCCTGGTAGGAATGTATATCCCATACGTCACTAGCTCATGGACTCTTGCTAATTACATGAAAGAAATTTAATATGTATGTGTATATGTAAGTGTCCATAAACACATTAAAAGAAAGCTTGACAAAGAAAATGATGAGCAAGAAGGTCTGGCTCGCAATTCATCCCAAAGGTACTTAAATGGAGGTCACTTTGCAGGTCACTCAAGTTCCTCCACCCCAAACTCAGCAGACCATATCTTCAGGGACCTTGCTTTGCACACAGGGGCACAATCATGCTGTAAAAGAAAAGGGCCTGCTCTAAACTGGTGTCACCCAATTGTCTAAAATGCCTACGTATCATGTAAGCATTCAGATGATCGTTCACTGGAACTAACATGAAATCCAAACTGCAGCAGCACTGTATGACAAAATATTTATTTAAGCCAGAAAAATATTACGTTTCGGACCACTGTCCTTAATCATGTAACAGGGGTCCAAAACATTGTAATATTTTTCTGGCTTAAATAAATATTTTGTCATACAGTGCTGCTGCAGTTTGGATTTCATGTTATTATTAATGGTTTTTGGTATAGACTCTAGCAGCTTGCACGGATAAAGACCTTCACTGAAGTGCTGAACAGTAATCTGAGATTGGAGTTCACTGGAACTAAGGGGTCTAGCCTAAACCCTTGAAACAGTCCCAGACCATTATCCCTCCTACACCAAACTTTAGAGTAGGAAGTATGCATTCCAGTAGGTAGCGTTCTCGCATTTGTAACTTCCGGATTCTAACACCAGGCTGCCAGATAATCCAACCAATGCTTGGCATTGGGCATGTTGATGTAAGGCTCGTGTTCAACTGCTCAGCCATGGTCACCAATTTCATGAAGCTCCAAACGCACAATTCTGATGTTGCTTCCAGAGAAAGTTTGGAACTCTGTAGTGAATGATACAACAGATACTAGGAAATCTTTACGTGCTTCAGCACTCGGCAGCCCTGTTCTGTTAGTTTGCGTGGTCTACCGCTTCACGGCTGGTTTGATGTTGCTCCTAGACTCTTCCACTTCACAATAATAGCACTTACAGGTGACCAGGGCAGATCTAGTAGAGAAAACCGACTTGTGACAAATATGGCATCCTAGGACAATGCCCAGTTGAAAGTCACTGAGCTCTTCTTTACGATTCTATATAGAATATGTGCTGGATTTTATGCACCTGTTATCAATAATTAGTAGGGGTGTCTTCATACTTTTAGCCATATGATGTATTTTATGTATATCTTTATCAGATAAAGAATTTTTATATTTATAATTCAAAGTGTGGGAACTATACTATATAATAGGCACTATTAGAGATCATCTGCACATTTAAGTACTTTGTTTTAAAACACATTCACATTTCTATGCAGGTATGTAGAATATACATTAAAGGCATATTTTAAGTTTACACCCTTTAAACCTCAATGTAATTTAAAGAACAACAATAATTGGAGAGAAAAGAATAAAAAAAAAAACAGAATTTATGTTTACCTGATAAATTACTTTCTCCAACGGTGTGTCCGGTCCACGGCGTCATCCTTACTTGTGGGATATTCTCTTCCCCAACAGGAAATGGCAAAGAGCCCAGCAAAGCTGGTCACATGATCCCTCCTAGGCTCCGCCTTCCCCAGTCATTCGACCGACGTAAAGGAGGAATATTTGCATAGGAGAAACCATATGATACCGTGGTGACTGTAGTTAAAGAAAATAAATTATCAGACCTGATTAAAAAACCAGGGCGGGCCGTGGACCGGACACACCGTTGGAGAAAGTAATTTATCAGGTAAACATAAATTCTGTTTTCTCCAACATAGGTGTGTCCGGTCCACGGCGTCATCCTTACTTGTGGGAACCAATACCAAAGCTTTAGGACACGGATGAAGGGAGGGAGCAAATCAGGTCACCTAGATGGAAGGCACCACGGCTTGCAAAACCTTTCTCCCAAAAATAGCCTCAGAAGAAGCAAAAGTATCAAACTTGTAAAATTTAGTAAAAGTGTGCAGTGAAGACCAAGTCGCTGCCTTACATATCTGATCAACAGAAGCCTCGTTCTTGAAGGCCCATGTGGAAGCCACAGCCCTAGTGGAATGAGCTGTGATTCTTTCAGGAGGCTGCCGTCCGGCAGTCTCATAAGCCAATCTGATGATGCTTTTAATCCAAAAAGAGAGAGAGGTAGAAGTTGCTTTTTGACCTCTCCTTTTACCAGAATAAACAACAAACAAGGAAGATGTTTGTCTAAAATCCTTAGTAGCATCTAAATAGAATTTTAGAGCACGAACAACATCCAAATTGTGCAACAAACGTTCCTTCTTTGAAACTGGATTCGGACACAAAGAAGGCACGACTATCTCCTGGTTAATGTTTTTGTTGGAAACAACTTTCGGAAGAAAACCAGGTTTAGTACGTAAAACCACCTTATCTGCATGGAACACCAGATAAGGAGGAGAACACTGCAGAGCAGATAATTCTGAAACTCTTCTAGCAGAAGAAATTGCAACCAAAAACAAAACTTTCCAAGATAATAACTTAATATCAACGGAATGTAAGGGTTCAAACGGAACCCCCTGAAGAACTGAAAGAACTAAATTGAGACTCCAAGGAGGAGTCAAAGGTTTGTAAACAGGCTTGATTCTAACCAGAGCCTGAACAAAGGCTTGAACATCTGGCACAGCTGCCAGCTTTTTGTGAAGTAACACAGACAAGGCAGAAATCTGTCCCTTCAAGGAACTTGCAGATAATCCTTTCTCCAAACCTTCTTGAAGAAAGGATAGAATCTTAGGAATTTTTACCTTGTCCCAAGGGAATCCTTTAGATTCACACCAACAGATATATTTTTTCCATATTTTGTGGTAAATTTTTCTAGTTACAGGCTTTCTGGCCTGAACAAGAGTATCAATGACAGAATCTGAGAACCCTCGCTTTGATAAGATCAAGCGTTCAATCTCCAAGCAGTCAGTTGGAGTGAGACCAGATTCGGATGTTCGAACGGACCTTGAACAAGAAGGTCTCGTCTCAAAGGTAGCTTCCATGGTGGAGCCGATGACATATTCACCAGGTCTGCATACCAAGTCCTGCGTGGCCACGCAGGAGCTATCAAGATCACCGATGCCCTCTCCTGATTGATCCTGGCTACCAGCCTGGGGATGAGAGGAAACGGCGGGAATACATAAGCTAGTTTGAAGGTCCAAGGTGCTACTAGTGCATCTACTAGAGTCGCCTTGGGATCCCTGGATCTGGACCCGTAGCAAGGAACCTTGAAGTTCTGACGAGAGGCCATCAGATCCATGTCTGGAATGCCCCACAATTGAGTAATTTGGGCAAAGATTTCCGGATGGAGTTCCCACTCCCCCGGATGAAATGTCTGACGACTCAGAAAATCCGCTTCCCAATTTTCCACTCCTGGGATGTGGATTGCAGACAAGTGGCAGGAGTGAGTCTCCGCCCATTGAATGATTTTGGTCACTTCTTCCATCGCCAGGGAACTCCTTGTTCCCCCCTGATGGTTGATGTACGCAACAGTCGTCATGTTGTCTGATTGAAACCGTATGAACTTGGCCTTTGCTAGCTGAGGCCAAGCCTTGAGAGCATTGAATATCGCTCTCAGTTCCAGAATATTTATCGGGAGAAGAGATTCTTCCCGAAACCAAAGACCCTGAGCTTTCAGGGGTCCCCAGACCGCGCCCCAGCCCACCAGACTGGCGTCGGTCGTGACAATGACCCACTCTGGTCTGCGGAAGCTCATCCCCTGTGACAGGTTGTCCAGGGACAGCCACCAACGGAGTGAATCTCTGGTCCTCTGATCTACTTGTATCGTCGGAGACAAGTCTGTATAGTCCCCATTCCACTGACTGAGCATGCACAGTTGTAATGGTCTTAGATGAATTCGCGCAAAAGGAACTATGTCCATTGCCGCTACCATCAAACCTATTACTTCCATGCACTGCGCTATGGAAGGAAGAGGAACAGAATGAAGTATTTGACAAGAGTTTAGAAGTTTTGATTTTCTGGCCTCTGTCAGAAAAATCCTCATTTCTAAGGAGTCTATTATTGTTCCCAAGAAGGGAACCCTTGTTGACGGAGATAGAGAACTTTTTTCTACGTTCACTTTCCACCCGTGAGATCTGAGAAAGGCCAGGACAATGTCCGTGTGAGCCTTTGCTTGAGGAAGGGACGACGCTTGAATCAGAATGTCGTCCAAGTAAGGTACTACTGCAATGCCCCTTGGTCTTAGCACCGCTAGAAGGGACCCTAGTACCTTTGTGAAAATCCTTGGAGCAGTGGCTAATCCGAAAGGAAGCGCCACGAACTGGTAATGCTTGTCCAGGAATGCGAACCGTAGGAACCGATGATGTTCCTTGTGGATAGGAATATGTAGATACGCATCCTTTAAATCCACCGTGGTCATGAATTGACCTTCCTGGATGGAAGGAAGAATTGTTCGAATGGTTTCCATTTTGAACGATGGAACCTTGAGAAACTTGTTTAGGATCTTGAGATCTAAGATTGGTCTGTATGTTCCCTCTTTTTTGGGAACTACGAACAGATTGGAGTAGAACCCCATCCCTTGTTCTCCTAATGGAACAGGATGAATCACTCCCATTTTTAACAGGTCTTCTACACAATGTAAGAATGCCTGTTTTTTTATGTGGTCTGAAGACAATTGAGACCTGTGGAACCTCCCCCTTGGGGGAAGCCCCTTGAATTCCAGAAGATAACCTTAGGAGACTATTTCTAGCGCCCAAGGATCCAGAACATCTCTTGCCCAAGCCTGAGCGAAGAGAGAGAGTCTGCCCCCCACCAGATCCGGACCCGGATCGGGGGCCAACATCTCATGCTGTCTTGGTAGCAGTGGCAGGTTTCTTGGCCTGCTTTCCTTTGTTCCAGCCTTGCATTGGTCTCCAGGCTGGCTTGGCAAGTATTACCCTCTTGCTTAGAGGACGTAGCACTTGGGGCTGGTCCGTTTCTGCGAAAGGGACGAAAATTAGGTTTATTTTTGGCCTTGAAAGACCTATCCTGAGGAAGGGCGTGGCCCTTGCCCCCAGTGATATCAGAGATAATCTCTTTCAAGTCAGGGCCAAACAGCGTTTTCCCCTTGAAAGGAATGTTAAGCAATTTGTTCTTGGAAGACGCATCCGCTGACCAAGATTTTAACCAAAGCGCTCTGCGCGCCACAATAGCAAAACCAGAATTTTTCGCCGCTAACCTAGCCAATTGCAAAGTGGCGTCTAGGGTGAAAGAATTAGCCAATTTGAGAGCACGAATTCTGTCCATAATCTCCTCATAAGAAGAAGAATTATTATTGATCGCCTTTTCTAGCTCATCGAACCAGAAACACGCGGCTGTAGTGACAGGAACAATGCATGAAATTGGTTGTAGAAGGTAACCTTGCTGAACAAACATCTTTTTAAGCAAACCTTCTAATTTTTTATCCATAGGATCTTCGAAAGCACAACTATCTTCTATGGGTATAGTGGTGCGTTTGTTTAGAGTAGAAACCGCCCCCTCGACCTTGGGGACTGTATGCTTTAAGTCCTTTCTGGGGTCGACCATAGGAAACAATTTTTTAAATATGGGGGGAGGGACGAAAGGTATACCGGGCCTTTCCCATTCTTTATTTACAATGTCCGCCACCCGCTTGGGTATAGGAAAAGCTTCGGGGGGCCCCGGGACCTCTAGGAACTTGTCCATTTTACATAGTTTCTCTGGAATGACCAAATTCTCACAATCATCCAGAGTGGATAACACCTCCTTAAGCAGAGCGCGGAGATGTTCCAATTTAAATTTGAATGTAATCACATCAGGTTCAGCTTGTTGAGAAATTTTCCCTGAATCTGAAATTTCTCCCTCAGACAAAACCTCCCTGGCCCCCTCAGACTAGTGTAGGGGCCCTTCAGAACCAATATCATCAGCGTCCTCATGCTCTTCAGTATTTTCTAAAACAGAGCAGTCGCGCTTTCGCTGATAAGTGGGCATTTTGGCTAAAATGTTTTTGATAGAATTATCCATTACAGCCGTTAATTGTTGCATAGTAAGGAGTATTGGCGCGCTAGATGTACTAGGGGCCTCCTGTGTGGGCAAGACTTGTGTAGACGAAGGAGGGGATGATGCAGTACCATGCTTACTCCCCTCACTTGAGGAATCATCTTGGGCATCATTTTCTCTAAATTTTGTGTCACATAAATCACATCTATTTAAATGAGAAGGAACCTTGGCTTCCCCACATTCAGAACACAGTCTATCTGGTAGTTCAGACATGTTAAACAGGCAAAAACTTGATAACAAAGTACAAAAAAACGTTTTAAAATAAACTGTTACTGTCACTTTAAATTTTAAACTGAACACACTTTATTACTGCAATTGCGAAAAAGTATGAAGGAATTGTTCAAAATTCACCAAAATTTCACCACAGTGTCTTAAAGCCTTAAAAGTATTGCACACCAAATTTGGAAGCTTTAACCCTTAAAATAACGGAACCGGAGCCGTTTTTATATTTAACCCCTTTACAGTCCCTGGTATCTGCTTTGCTGAGACCCAACCAAGCCCAAAGGGGAATACGATACCAAATGACGCCTTCAGAAAGTCTTTTCTATGTATCAGAGCTCCTCACACATGCATCTGCATGTCATGCTTCTCAAAAACAAGTGCGCAATACAGGCGCGAAAATGAGACTCTGCCTATGATTAGGGAAAGCCCCTAGAGAATAAGGTGTCCAATACAGTGCCTGCCGGTTATTTTACATAATTCCCAAGATTAAAATAATTCCTCAAGGCTATGGAGTATAAAATATAAATCGATTTAGCCCAGAAAATGTCTACAGTCTTAGAAAGCCCTTGTGAAGCCCTTTTTTTCTTTCTGTAATAAAAATGGCTTAACGGATCCCATAGGGAAAATGACAGCTTCCAGCATTACATCGTCTTGTTAGAATGTGTCATACCTCAAGCAGCAAAAGTCTGCTCACTGTTCCCCCAACTGAAGTTAATTCCTCTCAACAGTCCTGTGTGGAACAGCCATCGATTTTAGTAACGGTTGCTAAAATCATTTTCCTCTTACAAACAGAAATCTTCATCTCTTTTCTGTTTCAGAGTAAATAGTACATACCAGCACTATTTTAAAATAACAAACTCTTGATTGAATAATAAAAACTACAGTTAAACACTAAAAAACTCTAAGCCATCTCCGTGGAGATGTTGCCTGTACAACGGCAAAAAGAATGACTGGGGAAGGCGGAGCCTAGGAGGGATCATGTGACCAGCTTTGCTGGGCTCTTTGCCATTTCCTGTTGGGGAAGAGAATATCCCACAAGTAAGGATGACGCCGTGGACCGGACACACCTATGTTGGAGAAATTAAGTTAGCAAAAAGTCTTGTTTTGTGTAACCACCAGTTTTGAGGACACCTTTCGTGGCAAAGCATTTCATTTTTATGATCAAATTATTTCTGACTGAATATATCACTTATCTTAGGTGCTAAGTCGGTTTTATTCATTTTCATACAGTTCATTTGAGTATTCTGCATTTTATTTTACCTGATCCAGCATGACCAACATATTTGATAAGGCATTTTCCTGTCTCGATGCTCCAAAGCAAAGCTGTGTGGTCTTTTAAAAAAAAATTAAAAATAAGTGTCACACTATTAGGAATACAAAATATATAAATACAATATTACTACATCTGTAGAAAGACGAACAAGATAATTTAAATGAATAAATAGTCCATTGATTAATAATGAACAGTTTTCATTTTATACCATAAAAATACGTTTTTTGACCCTTAAAAAGATAAGCATTTGAGATGTAAAGTCAAAGAAAAAAAAGCCGGTTTCAACATGTGAGCAATCTTCAAAACACCTACTTCTGAGACAATACAATATAAATATGGGCTACATGGAATGTATACATACTTTTAAATTATATTCTTTTTTTCCTTTGTTTAGTTATTTTGTTTAATTTATGTTCACCCACACACACTTTTTCTTTGTGAGGCTCTATGATGTGGAGAAACTATCTATTCATGCTTTTACTTATTTCTGCTTTTCTGTATTAGGACTAATTTTGCACTTATATTTTGTAACTGTTCTTTAATTTTTGATAACATTTAATATTGTTTAGCGATCAGTACACCTATGAACTAAGTAAGTTTGCATAGTTTAAAAGTACTTTTAATTTTGAGCATATTGATGCGATTATGTCAGAAACACAATATATCTTTTGTAAGACCCCCTTTTTATGAGGCTCTGTTACCGTTTTCAATACTGCCTCTATCTCAGAATTTCTTAAACTTCCGTTTGACAGGCAGCTGTTGCAGCCAATTGGAGCTGCACCTTACACCCTATGTAAGACACTGACAGCATGCCAACATGCTGGTAACTTGAATCCAACTCAGCTTGAAGTAGAACTGCACAATCACAGTTCGCTACGCTATTTGCGCTTCTTAAACAGTGAAAATTCTTTACCGTAGCGATTCACAGTAGCAAGACTGAGTCGGCTTCAAGTTACCAGAATGTTAGCGTGCAGGCAATGTCTTACATAGGGCGTATGGTGCAGCTCCTATTGGCTGCTTTTTTCAACAAAATGATACCAAAAGAAAAAAGTAAATTAGAAAGTTGCTGTTGCATGTTCTATCTGAACCATGAACATTTTGGGTTCCATGTCCTTTAAACTCCCTCTAGACAGCAGAAATAAAAAATTTGATAATCCAAAAATGTTTTTTACAGCGCATTATATAAATATAATCAATCTGTTTGTATAATCCTGTACTATTTATTTTTCAATGTCTTCATACAATTCTGTCTCATGTGACATTTTGGTTCTACTTGTTGAGTCACTTTAGATTACATACAATCATTTCATTCTCATGTAGGTGTAAACAGTACTAACAACATATAGTTAAAAAATTAAATTTATGCTTACCTGCGGCAAAACTCTAAGAACTAGATTAAGCATTGAAAATCAACCTCAAGGGCCTGAGCCTTTGGCGAGTCCCAGACTGCACCCCAGCCCAGCAGGCAGTTTTCCGTGGTCAAAATCACCCAGGAGGGTCTCCGGAAACATTTGCCTTGGAATTGAGCAAAGTGAATGATGTCCATGGAAGTGACCATCAGACCAATTACCTCCATGAATTGAGCCACTGATGGCTGAACAGTAGACTGTAGGGAGAGGCAGGAAGAGAGAAGCTTGGATATTCTGACCTCCGTCAGAAAAATTTTCATAGATAGGGAATCTATTATGGTCCCTAAGAATTCCCTGAGACCTGACAACTGCCAAGAGAGCCCCCAGAACCTTTGAATAAATTCTGGGAGCTGTGGCAAGGCCAAAAGGAAGAGCAACAAACTGAAAGTGCTTGTCTAGAAAAGTGAATCTCAGGAATTGGTGAACATGAAGATACGCATCCTTCATGTCTATGGTCGTCATGAACCGACCCTCTTGAACCAAAGGAAGAATGGAACGAATGGTTTCCATTTTGAAGGACGGCACCCTGAGAAATTTAGGTATAAAATGCATCAAAAAGTTTCCTCTTTTTTGGGAACCACAAACAGAGTTGAATAGAATCCTAGACCCTGTTACCTTAGAGGAACAGTCACTTCCATGGAGAAAAGGTCCTGAACGCACTTTAAGAATGCCTCTCTTTTTATCTGGTCTGCAGGAGGAATCTGCCCCTGGGTAGACAAGTCTTGAATTCTATTTTGTAACCCTGGGATACTATGTCCACAGTCCAAGGGTCTGGGACATCGCGTATCCAAGATTGTTGAAACCAGGAAAGTCTGCCCCCCACCTGATCCAGTACCAGACCGGGTGCGGACCCTTCATGTTGACTTAGTCTCAGATGAAGGCTTCTTTGATTGTTTCCCCTTATTCCAAGTCTGATTGGGTCTCTAGGAGGACTTGGACTGCTCAGGCTTGGAGGAGGAAGGGGAAGACTTCTGACCTTTGAAGTTACGAAAGGAACGAAAATTAGAATTTTGACGCCCCTTAGGTCTATTCTTCTTGTCTTGTGGTAGAAAAGACCCTTTCTACCCGTAATCTCAGAAATTATGTCTGCCCGACCAAGATCAAACACGGTCTTACCCTTGTTAGGTAGCGATAAGAGCTTGTACTTGGAGGTAACATACACTGACCAAGATTTCAGCCACAAAGTCTTGTGGGCTACAACAGTGAAACCAGACATCTTGGCTCCCAGTCTAATGACTTGTATGTTAGCATCAGAGATCAAGGAATTGGCAAGTTTGAGGGTCTTAATCCTATCTTGGATCTCCTCCAAAGGAGTCTCTTCTAAAATCAATTCAGACAAGGCATCGCATCAATAAGATGCTGAACTTGCTACTGCGACAATACAAAACTGCAGGTTGCCAATTGTAGACCCTGATGAACAAACATCTTCTTTAAATAAGCCTAAATAAAGTCAGCAACAGGAAACATCTTTTTAAAAACATGAGAAGGGAGAAGTGTATCCCTGGAACTGCAGGGCACTGTATGTGATGCCATTGAGACTTGAGACGTTTGAGGAGAAAACTGCAGCATAAACTGAACAGCATTATCCTGGGAGACTTTAGGCTCAGAGGGCAATAATTTGTCTTTACACTCTAGCGTTCTAGATAAACATGTAGCACGGAATTGCATAGGTAAAACAATTTGTGCCTCTAGACATAAGCATTTATCAAAAGAAACAGATTCCTGTTCCATGTCCTAGCTGGAAAAACATGATTTATGCTTACCTGATAAATTTATTTCTCTTGTAGTGTATCCAGTCCACGGATCATCCATTACTTGTGGGATATTCTCCTTCCCAACAGGAAGTTGCAAGAGGATCACCCACAGCAGAGCTGTTATATAGCTCCTCCCCTCACTGCCATATCCAGTCATTCGACCGAAACAAGACGAGAAAGGAGAAACCATAGGGTGCAGTGGTGACTGTAGTTTAATTAAAAGTTAGACCTGCCTGAAAAGGACAGGGCGGGCCGTGGACTGGATACACTACAAGAGAAATAAATTTATCAGGTAAGCATAAATTATGTTTTCTCTTGTTAAGTGTATCCAGTCCACGGATCATCCATTACTTATGGGATACCAATACCAAAGCTAAAGTACACGGATGATGGGAGGGACAAGGCAGGAGCTTAAACGGAAGGAACCACTGCCTGTAGAACCTTTCTCCCAAAAACAGCCTCCGAAGAAGCAAAAGTATCAAATTTGTAAAATTTGGAAAAAGTATGAAGGGAAGCCACAGCTCTAGTAGAATGAGCTGTAATCCTTTTAGGAGGCTGCTGTCCAGCAGTCTCATAGGCTAAACGGATTATACTCCGAAGCCAAATAGAAAGAGAGGTTGCCAAGGCCTTCTGACCTCTCCTCTGTCCAGAGTAAACAACAAACAGGTTAGATGTTTGGCGAAAATTTTTAGTAGCCTGTAAGTAAAACTTCAAGGCACGGACTACGTCTAGATTATGCAAAAGACGTTCCTTCTTTGAAGAAGGATTAGGACATAATGATGGAACAACAATCTCTTGATTGATATTCTTGTTAGAAACCACCTTAGGTAAAAACCCAGGTTTTGTACGCAGAACAACTTTATCTGAATGAAAGATCAGATAAGGAGAATCACAATGTAAGGCAGATAACTCCGAGACTCTTCGAGCCAAGGAAATAGCCATCAGAAAAAGAACATTCCATGAAAGAAGTTTGATATCAATAGAATGAAGGGCTTCAAACGGAACCCCTTGAAGAACTTTAAGAACCAAGTTTAAGCTCCATGGAGGAGCAACAGGTTTAAACACAGGCTTAATTCTAAAGCCTGACAAAATGCCTGAACGTCTGGAACTTCTGCCAGACGCTTGTGTAAAAGAATAGACAGAGCAGAAATCTGTCCCTTTAAAGAACTAGCTGATAATCCTTTGTCCAAACCCTCTTGGAGGAAGGACAATATCCTAGGAATCCTAACCCTACTCTATGAGTAATTCTTGGATTCACACCAATGAAGATATTTACGCCATATCTTGTGGTAAATTTTCCTGGTGACAGGCTTTCGTGCCTGTATTAAGGTATCAATTACTGACTCGGAGAAGCCACGCTTTGATAGGATCAAGCGTTCAATCACCATGCAGTCAGTCTCATAGAAAGTAGATTCGGATGATTGAAAGGACCTTGTATTAGAAGGTCTTGTCTCAGAGGCAGATTCCATGGTGGAAAGGATGACATGTCCACTAGGTCTGCATACCAGGTCCTGCGTGGCCACGCAGGCGCTATCAATATCACCGATGCTCTTTCCTGTTTGATTTTGGCAATCAGACGAGGGAGCAGAGGAAACGGTGGAAACACATAAGCCAGGTTGAAGAACCAAGGCACTGCTAGAGCATCTATCAGTGCCGCTTCTGTGTCCCTGGACCTGGATCCGTAACAAGGAAGCTTGGCGTTCTGGCGAGACGCTATGAGATCAAATTCTGGTTTGCCCCAACGGAGAACCAATTGAGCAAACACCTCTGGATGGAGTTCCCATTCCCCCGGATGAAAAGTCTGACAACTTAGAAAATCCGCCTCCCAGGTCTCTACACCTGGGATATGGATCGCTGACAGGTGGCAAGAGTGAGTCTCTGCCCAGCGAATTATCTTGGAGACTTCTGACATCGCTAGGGAACTCCTGGTTCCCCCTTGATGGTTGATGTAAGCCACAGTCGTGATGTTGTCCGACTGAAATCTGATGAACCTCAGTGTTGCTAGCTGAGGCCAAGCCAGAAGAGCATTGAATATTGCTCTTAACTCCAGAATATTTATTGGGAGGAGTTTCTCCTCCTGAGTCCATGAACCCTGAGCCTTCAGGGAGTTCCAGACTGCACCCCAACCTAGAAGGCTGGCATCTGTTGTTACAATTGTCCAATCTGGTCTGCGAAAGGTCATACCCTTGGACAGATGGGCCCGAGATAACCACCAGAGAAGAGAATCTCTGGTTTCCTGATCCAGATTTAGCAGAGGGGACAAATCTGTGTAATCCCCATTCCACTGACTGAGCATGCATAATTGCAGCGGTCTGAGATGCAGGCGCGCGAATGGCACTATGTCCATCGCCGCTACCATTAAGCCGATTACTTCCATGCACTGAGCCACCGTGGGGCGCGGAATGGAGTGAAGAACACGGCAAGCATTTAGAAGTTTTGATAACCTGGACTCCGTCAGGTAAATTTTCATTTCTACAGAATCTATTAGAGTCCCTAGGAAGGAAACCCTTGTAAGAGGAGATAGAGAACTCTTTTCTTCATTCACTATCCACCCATGCGACCTCAGGAATGCCAGAACTATCTCTGTATGAGATTTGGCAATTTGAATGCTTGACGCCTGTATCAGGATATCGTCCAGGTAAGGAGCCACCGATATGCTTCGCGGTCTTAGGACCGCCAGAAGTGAGCCCAGAACCTTTGTAAAAATTATTGGGGCTGTAGCTAACCCGAATGGAAGAGCTACAAATTGGTAATGCCTGTCTAGAAAGGCAAACCTCAGGAACTGATGATGATTCTTGTGAATCGGAATGTGAAGGTAGGCATCCTTTAAGTCCACTATGGTCATGTACTGACCCTCTTGGATCATGGGTAAAATGGTTCGAATAGTTTCCATCTTGAATGACGGAACTCTGAGGAATTTGTTTAGGATCTTTAAATCCAAAATTGGTCTGAAGGTTCCCTCTTTTTTGGGAACCACAAACAGATTTGAATAAAACCCCTGTCCTTGTTCCGTCCGCGGAACTGGATGGATCACTCCCATTACAAGGAGATCTTGTACGCAGCTTAGGAATGCCTCTTTCTTTATCTGGTTTGCAGATAATCTTGAAAGGTGAAATCTCCCTTGTGGAGGAGAAGCTTTGAAGTCCAGATGATATCCCTGAGATATGATCTCCAATGCCCAGGGATCCTGAACATCTCTTGCCCACGCCTGGGCAAAGAGAGAGAGTCTGCCCCCTACTAGATCCATTGTCGGATAGGGGGCCGCTCCTTCATGCTGTCTTAGAGGCAGCAGCAGGCTTTCTGGCCTGCTTGCCCTTGTTCCAGGACTGGTAAGGTTTCCAGGCCTGCTTGGATTGAGCAAAAGTTCCCTCTTGTTTTGAAGCAGAGGAAGTTGATGCTGCACCTGCCTTGAAATTTCGAAAGGCACGAAAATTAGACTGTTTGGCCTTTGATTTGGCCCTGTCCTGAGGAAGGGTATGACCCTTACCTCCAGTAATGTCAGCAATAATTTCTTTCAAACCAGGCCCGAATAAGGTCTGCCCCTTGAAAGGAATGTTGAGTAATTTAGACTTTGAAGTCACATCAGCTGACCAGGATTTGAGCCATAGCGCCCTACGCGCCTGGATGGCGAATCTGGAATTCTTAGCCGTTAGTTTAGTCAAATGAACAATGGCATCAGAAACAAATGAGTTAGCTAGCTTAAGAGTTCTAAGCTTGTCAACAATTTCAGTCAATGGAGCTGTATGGATGGCCTCTTCCAGGGCCTGAAACCAGAATGCCGCCGCAGCAGTGACAGGCGCAATGCATGCAAGGGGCTGTAAAATAAAACCTTGTTGAATAAACATTTTCTTAAGGTAACCCTCCAATTTTTTTATCCATTGGATCTGAAAAAGCACAACTGTCCTCAACCGGGATAGTGGTACGCTTTGCTAAAGTAGAAACTGCTCCCTCCACCTTAGGGACAGTCTGCCATAAGTCCCGTGTAGTGGCATCTATTGGAAACATTTTTCTAAATATAGGAGGTGGGGAAAAGGGCACACCGGGCCTATCCCACTCCTTACTAATAATTTCTGTAAGCCTTTTAGGTATTGGAAAAACATCAGTACTCACCGGTACTGCATAGTATTTATCCAGCCTACACAATTTCTCTGGCACTGCAATTGTGTCACAGTCATTCAGAGCAGCTAATACCTCCCCAAGCAATACACGGAGGTTCTCAAGCTTACATTTAAAATTAGAAATCTCTGAATCAGGTCTCCCCGATTCAGAGACGTCACCCACAGACTGAAGCTCTCCGTCCTCAGGTTCTGCATATTGTGACGCAGTATCAGACATGGCTCTTACAGCATCTACGCGCTCTGTATCTCGTCTAACCCCAGAGCTATCGCGCTTGCCTCTCAATTCAGGCAATCTGGATAATACCTCTGACAGGGTATTATTCATGATTGCAGCCATGTCCTGCAAAGTAATCGCTATGGGGCGTCCCTGATGTACTTGGCGCCATATTAGCGTGCGTCCCTTGAGCGGGAGGCGAAGGGTCCGACACGTGGGGAGAGTTAGTCGGCATAGCTTCCCCCTCGACAGACCCCTCTGGTGACAATTCTTTTATAGATAAAGACTGATCTTAACTGTTTAAGGTGAAATCAATACATTTAGTACACATTCTCCTATGGGGCTCCACCATGGCTTTTAAACATAATGAACAAGTATCCTCTGTTTCAGACATGTTTTTACAGACTAGCAATGAGACTAGCAAGCTTGGAAAACACTTTAAAGCAAGTTAACAAGCAATATAAAAAACGTTACTGTGCCTTTAAGAGAAACAAATTTTGACAAAATTTGAAATAACAGTGAAAAAAGGCAGTTACACTAACAAAATTTTTACAGTGTATGTAACAAGTCAGCAGAGCATTGCACCCACTTGCAAATGGATGATTAACCCCTTAATAACAAAAACAGAATAATAAATGACAAAAACGTTTTTTAAACACAGTCACAACAACGGCCACAGTCTACTGTGATTGTTACCCTCCTCAAACACGACTTTGAAGCCTTTTGAGCCCTTCAGAGATGTCCTGGATCATGCAGGAAGAAGCTGAATGTCTCTGTCTGTATTTTTAGCTACACAGAAAAGCACTAAAATAGGCCCTTCCCACTCATATTGCAACAGTGGAAAGCCTCAGGAACTGTTTCTAGGCAAAAATCAAACCAGCCATGTGGAAAAAAACTAGGCCCCAATAAGTTTTGTCACCAAACATATATAAAAACGATTAAACATGCCAGCAAACGTTTTATATTACACTTTTATAAGAGTATGTATCTCTATTAATAAGCCTGATACCAGTCACTATCACTGCATTTAAGGCTTTACTTACATTAATCCGGTATCAGCAGCATTTTCTAGCAAATTCCATCCCTAGAAAAATATTAACTGCACATACCTTATTGCAGGAAAACCTGCACGCCATTCCCTCTCTGAAGTTACCTCACTCCTCAGAATATGTGAGAACAGCAATGGATCTTAGTTACTTCTGCTAAGATCATAGAAATCACAGGCAGATTCTTCTTCTAATGCTGCCTGAGATGAAACAGTACACTCCGGTACCATTTAAAAATAACAAACTTTTGATTGAAGTTAAAAAACTAACTATAATACACCACTCTCCTCTTACTACGTCCATCTTTGTTGAGATTTGCAAGAGAATGACTGGGTATGACAGTGAGGGGAGGAGCTATATAACAGCTCTGCTGTGGGTGATCCTCTTGCAACTTCCTGTTGGGAAGGAGAATATCCCACAAGTAATGGATGATCCGTGGACTGGATACACTTAACAAGAGAAATAAAAATTGCCAAAATTAAAAGAATGACTAGAAATTAAGGAAAGACTAGAGGTTATATAAAAAAAAAAAAAAAACTACTGTCACTTTAACAAAAAATCTTTATTCCCTCAGAGCGTCTTCACGCTAATATAAACCCTTGATATAAAAGAAACAAATAACAGAACCTCTACACCTCAGACAGTCTGAGGTGCCCTACCGTAACTCCAATAATTAGGATGTGAAGAGACTCCTTCAAGCGATCGCACTGCAAAGCCAACACAGAAGAAGTTGAGAAAGAAAACACCACTCCGCTCGGTGACCAACACTCTTTCACCAACTGACAAATTGCTCGGGAAGAAGTTGTCTTAAAACTAGAAAACACCACTCCGGATGAGCGGGAAGTCACGTGAGCGGGAAGTCACGTGACCGGCAGAAAAGGAAACTGTGAAGTAACTAAAATTGCGTGTTTCCTAGATCTGCCGAGAAAGACCGGAGCATAAACGTGACTTCGTTATAACAACCATAAGTCTCCGCTTCCCTTCACAAACCCTAAAAGATTGAACACAATCGAACACAATCTAACAGCCACAGAGGAAAAACATCCCAAATATAAAGGGAAGATTAATCCCTAGTTTCCACATACAATAGGTGCCTGCACACTGCCCAAGTAAATACTGTATAACGAATTAAAAAATGTCCCAATATTACTGCAGTTGTACATAATCTTCTGAAGTGCAAGTCTCCAAGACCTAGAAGACAAAAGCACGGAAAGGACACATACTCCTTACAGAGACCTGTAAAAAAAGAAAGAACAGAGTAACCAACTCTAGCTTTCTATAACTAGGGCAGCAAATACGTTAGGAATTCAAAGTAAGGACCACCTCACCGCTTCTACCACTACTGCTTAAAAGCCACCAGTACTTTTACTCAAGAGATTAATGTGGACACAGCTAAACCCAAAGCCTTGCTTGCAAGGAAAAGTACCCAAAAAAAAGAATAACAAATTATGCCTACCTGATCATTTCATTTCCATCTGTACGAGGAGAGTCCATGGCTTCATTCATTACTTGTGGGAATAGAAGGTTCCTCTGGTAACTTCGGCTCCAGAACCTCTAGAGTAGCTTACACCTCCTTTAATAAAAAGCGTAAGTGCTCCATCCTTAACCTAAAGGCTGGTTCCTCCGCAGCCGGAGGTTTAGAAGCCGCAGATTCCAACCCAGAGAAAGAGTCCTCTGAAGTATCGGAGTCCTCTGCATCAGCGGATAATTTAGTCTCAGATACATCCAACAGAGTAGATGACCCCTGGGAAGGAGAGTAATGTTTAACCTTTCGCTTGTGCTAAGCAGTGCGAGGTAAAGCACTCAATGCCGCAGACACCGCCATTGGCAACTGATCGGCAAAATCTGGCGGCCACAGGGCCCCTCCCGAAGGATTAGTAGTGCACTGGGGAGCTGCATGTGTAATCGGAGATGAATGAAGGGAACGCACCTCGCGGGACGGAGACCTCTCATAGGTGGACGGCTCAGTGGTACTAAACATCTTGTTCTATTTAGATATAACTATTTTACCAAGGCATGTGGAACATAGTTGAGCAGGTGGATATACCATAGCCTCCTCACAATAAACACAGGCATTAGATTTAGGTAAAAAGGGAGTGCCCTCTAACGCATCACAGTCCTCCATAGCTTGCGCCTTTAATATGGCCTATAGAAAAAATAAATGGAACCTTTATACCCCAATGGCCGGGACACTCACCACCTCCTATAACACAGGGCCACAGAGAAACCGCTTTAGTCTCCTGCAACCGACGGTCAGGAAAGAAAGAGAATGAAACCCAGTCACATGTAGTGCCATGCAGCCAAGAAAAAGCGCGCCAAACTAAACAGGCTGCGCAGTAATCAAAATGTAGGAGGAACCTGACTGTTCTCACATTGCCAGAGCCACATCTCACACGTCGCAGCAAAACACACAAAGTAATCATGTATAAATCCCCCCCCTGTTCAATAATCACCTTCTGGAGATATTAACCATTGATTCTATATTCAGATAAAAGGCATCACACTGTGACCCTGTCTTCTTGCGTTATCATTACAGGTATAAAAAAAAAAAAAAGAAACAATCTTACCAGAATCTACTCCGTGGAACAGGAACATGGCCTCTCAAGTTTGACAGTGTTGTAGCATCGTTCCTGACATGGACTTGAGTGATAGAAAGCAAGCAGTGAAACACGTCAACACTGATTTCTTAAGGAGCTGTTAATATGAGATTGGATGGTTTTGCAGAAAAACGGTCCCTGCATCTCCACCCTAACATTTGTCATTGTTCTCACTGAGGACAAGACTATTTAAAATTCCAGTCCCATTCCGAAGAGTACTACCCTCCATAAGAGACTACCCAAAATCTTCCGACACTTGTCTGGCATCCTCCTGTGACGAAAGGCAAAGAATGACTGGGGGATGAGGGGAGTGGGGGAGGTATTTAAGCCTTTGACTGGGGTGTCTCTGCTTCCTCCTAGTGGCCAGGTTCTGCATTCCAGTAATGAATGAAGCCGTGGACTCGCCTCGTATTAAGATGGAAAAATATCTTCAGACACAGAACTTTACCTCCTCCATTGACAGAAGCAAAGATAATAATTGGGGGTTATGGGTAAGGGAAGTGACACTTAACAGTCTTGTTGTGGTGCTCTTTGCCTCCTCCTGTTGACCAGTAGTGAATATCCCACTAGTAATTGGAATGATGTCATGGACTCTCCATGTCTTGGAAAGAAAACCACAATGCTTATAAAAATCAGTACAAGAAGTAACATTTGTCAATATGTCATGGATGTCTGTACTACTTCAAATTGAAAAAGGATAAAACATAAAAAAAATTATAAAAAAGGTAAAAAAAAAACCATTCTGGCTTATTATCACCATATGTTAGCGCAAATTAAAATATTTTTATGTTGCACTTTTACACTTATAATACCAGTGCCAAAAAGTCAAATGTTGTTGCTTGCGGCCAAATTTAGTATTTGTTTCTAAACTGAATAAGAACTACAAATGAATGCACATGTCTTATAGCTATATGCAAGTAAAGAACGGTCTCTTTTTATGCCAGCATCGAAAAATACTACATAGAATCAAGTTTAGGGAAGTAATGGATTTTCACATAAAAACTGCTCATTGCATAATTACTGTATATAGTAGGAAATTAAAACAATATGAAACAATTTTTATTTCATGAATCAGAGAGAGCATGCAATTTTAAACAACTTTCTAATTGATTTCTATTATCAATTTTTCTTTGTTCTCTTGGTATTTTTTGTTGAAATGCAAAGATGTATACTTAGGAGCTGGCCCATTTCTGGAGCACTATATAGCAGCAGTTTTGCCAAAAGCATTAGATGGCAGCACTGTTTCCTGCCATGTAGTGTTTCAGATGCCTACCTAGGTATCTCTAACACAGAATATTATGGGAGTAAAGAAAATTTGATAATAAAAGTAAACTAAACTTTGTTTTAAAAATGTTATGCTCTGTCTGTCTGAATAACAAAACATGTTTGGGTCTCATAACCCTTTAATGACAAGACGTAGTAAAATGCTTACCAGCAGATGCAGTTCCCAGCACAACAGGCTGTGTCCTTGTTACACTGACATCCCACAGTCCATCTCGGTGACCGACATACTCTTTCACCAACTGACAAATTGCTCGGGAAGTAGTTGTCTTAAAACTAGATACAATCTACCAGAAGAGAAAATAACATTTACTTGAATCTGATGCTGTAAACACAAACTTCTATTTGTGCTAGAAAGTACACACGAGAACTGACGCTGCTAAATGCAGAAAGACAGACAGCAAACCGTAGGATCAAGTTAGAGAGATGTTCGAACATATTAATACATCAGGCAGTGCTACTACAGCCACAGGATTATCTGAGATCACCTACTTACAATGATGACAAACACAAATATCAATATTAAGAATCCAGCATTGTTTTGCTTCACATTTCAAGTAAGAATTCCACCTTAAACATCCTGAATATCACCTACTTAAAAAGGAGCAGATAAAGAGGTTTCAGCTGGACAACCAGTTCTACTTATTGCTCAATAAAACTGAAATGAAATCAAAGGACAAGTGGCCAAGATAACCACAAAAATCATGAAGAGCTCATTGCCTTCTACAGCGCTTTCCGCAATATTAATTCTGGACAATCGCCATTAAGCAGCAATGCTTTGACAATATTATCTGCTTCCAAGTATTATATGATTTTCAGTCTTTCAACCATCAACTTCCATAGCTTGGATTATAAAAATGGTACCTTTAGCCAGACAAGATTAATGGTTAAATGACAAAGAATATATGGGGGGTTAAGCACATAGGATTACAGCGCCACTACTGTTAGCAATTTTAAGACTATAATGGTCCTTTAATATGAGGGTTTGAATACTTATGCAAGCAACATATTTCAGGTTTTCTTTTAAATATCTACTCAGAAATACCTCATTTTGACTTGGAGCAGTTAGAGTTTGCAATAAATATATTGCTTGGGAAAATGTATGTATCATTTACGAACCAGAAAAAAATATATAACATTTTCAAGGGTCTGAATAATCTCGCAAGGCACTATATATACTATAGTTTTAACATTATTTGCAACAAATAAGATCAAAGTATTTATTCTAGACATCTGCATATGGATTTGGAAAAATGGGGGGGGGGGGGGACTATTTTGTTCTTTGCATTCCATTGAAAACACAAATGAAAAATATAGCTGCAAGCAGCGATAGGGGTGGCCATGCGCATAACCTTTGCAAAGCATACAAGCTGCAAAGTCACAATATATAGCTACACAGCAAATTTCACAGCTTTAACATAAGCAGTTGCAAAGAATTGAATAAAAAGAGGCAGTATTGAATTATAAATAATTACGATAAAAATAAAACTAATATTGCTGCAGCATCATGTGACTGATTCTCTCCTAATGAGCAATTGTGAATCTAGGTCACAATATAAGTTTATACAGCAAATTTCACAGTTCTTACATAAGCGGTTACAGAAAAAATAGACTTTCGAAATTTTCGCGTAAACCAAGATGGCTGCCCGATCGTAAGATATACAGTCTCCATATTACGCACAATAGTGCTCACTATAGATGTCAATAAACATGGCAAAAATAAAGCATTTTTGTAAAACGGTTTTTGTTTTAATATTAATTTAAATATATCGTTAAGCAATTTTGAACAATTCAAAATGGCTGCCAAACCACATGACGTATCAACTTCTCTTGAACAAATCTGAATGTTAGTCATAAGATAACTCTGTAAACAAAATTTCAAGTGTGTGCCTTAAGCGGTTTGGGAGAAGATGATTTTTATAGTTTTTAAAAACAGCGCATACAAAACAAAATGGCCGCCAAGCTATGCATTCTATGGCTTTCAAATTGTACATACTAATGCTCACTATAGACCTTTCCAATTTGCAGAAGTTTCATGAAAATTTGCAAATATTTTATTTCACGCAGGCGACTGCGCAATGCGAATTTTAACTGCAATATTGTCTTTAAGGGTTATGACTATGTGTAATCATGTGTCTATTACACTGTAATATTGTTAAATATTGTAAAACTAATGTATAAAGTGCAAAATTACGCAATTAAACGGCGATAAAAAGGTTAATGTCTCACAGCAGCCATGTTGATTATGGAAAAATCACAATTTTAACAAACTTGGTAGAGGACCTTGCAAGGAGCATATGTGCAAAATTGCGCTTTATTGCACTAAGCGGTTTAAGAGAAGAAGATGTTTAAAGATTTTCGCAAAATGCAAGATGGCTGCTACATCATGTGACCACGGCACTTCTGTTGAGCAATGGCAAATCTAGTTCATAGCAGCTCTGAGCACAGCAAGTTTCAAAGTTGTAACATTAGCAGTTCCAGAGATAAAGATTATTAAGCGTTTCTCAAAATTTGTCGCAAAAAGCAATATGGCTGCGTAACCTTATGACCTATGAGTTCAATATTGCATGAGATGTAGCAGAGCAATAGGCTGTACCAGCATACCGGATTTCAAGAGCTTTGCTTTAGCAGTTCAAAAGTTATGGGCAATAGAAAAAGTGGCGTAATAATAATAATAATAATAATAATAATAATAAAATATAGCTGCAAGCAGCGATAGAGGTGGCCATGCGCATCGACATTGCAATGACATACAAGCAGCTAAGTCACAATATAAAGCTTTATAGAAGTTTTTACATTTCTAACATTAGCAGTTGCAAAGATAACACGTTTTCAAAATTTTTGCGTTTTTCAAGATGGCTGCCCCACTATAGGACCAATACTTTCATCATGATCAGATGTAACTCTAGGTGACAATATATGGTTATACAGCAAATTTCACAGCTTTAACATAAGCGGTTGGAAAGAAAACACGTTTTCAAAATTTTCGCGTAAACCAATATGGCTGCCACAGCTTGTGACCAATTCCTTCAACATGAACAACTGTGACTCTAGGTCACAATATAAGGTTATACAGCAAGCTTCACAGTTCTAACATAAGCAGTTGCAGAGAAAATAGATTTTCAAAATATTCGCATAAAACAAAATGGCTGCCAGATCATATGATATAAAGCCTCCATATTATGCACAATAATTGTCACCATAGATGTCAATAAACATGGCAAAAACAAAGCATTTTTGTAAAATGGTTTTTATTTTATTATTAATTTAATAATATCGTTAAGCGTTTTTGAACACTTCAATATGGCTGCCAAACCACATGACATATCAACTTCTCTTGAACAAATCTGAATGTTAGTCATAAGCTAACTCTATAAACAAAATTTCAAGTCTGTCCCATAAGCGGTTTCGGAGAAGAAGATTTTTTTAGTTTTTAAAAATGGCGCATACGAAACAAAATGGCTGCCAAGCTATGCAATGTATGGCTTTCAAATTGCACATACTAATGCTCACTATAGACCTCTACAATTTGCAGAAGTTTCATGAAAATTTGCAAATGTTTTATTTCATGAAGGCGATTGCGCAATGCAAATTTTAACTGCAATATTGTCTTTAAGGGTTATGATTATGTGTAATCATGTGTCTATTACACTGTAATATTGTTAAATATTGTAAAACTAATGTATAAAGTGCAAAATTATGCAATTAAATGGCGATAAAAAGGTTAATGTCTCACAGCAGCCATGTTGATTATGGAAAAATCGTAATTTTAACAATCTTGGTAGAGGAACTTGCAAAGAGCATAAGTGCAAAATTGCGCTTTATTGCACTAAGCGGTTTAAGAGAAGAAGATGTTTAAAGATTTTCGCAAAATGCAAGATGGTTGCTACATCATGTGACCAAGTCACTTCTGTTGAGCAATGGAAAATCTAGGTCATAGCATCACTAAGCACAGCAAGTTTCAAAGTTGCAACATAAGCAGCTCCAGAGCTAAAGATTATTAAGCAGTTCTCGAAGTTTGTCGCAAAAAACAATATGGCTGCATAACCTTATGACCTATGAGTTCAATATTGCATGAGATGTAGCATTGCAATAGGCTGTACCAGCATACCTGATTTCAAGAGTTTAGCATAAGTAATTTGTGTTTTGTGAGCAATTGACTCAAAAGAGGAAGTATTTAATTACGATAAACTTAAAACCGATATTGCTGCCGCATTATGTGAATGATTCTCTCCTAATGAGCAATTATGAATCTAGGTAACAATATAAGACTGTACAGCAAATTTCACAGTTCTTACATAAGCGGTTGCAGAGAAAATAGACTTTCGAAATTTTCACGTAAACCAAGATGGCTGCCTGATCGGAAGATATACAGCCTCCATATTGCGCACAATAGTGCTCACTATAGATGTCAATAAACATGGTAAAAATAAAACAAAAACCGTTTTACAAAAATGCTTTATTATTAATTTAAATATATCGTTAAGCAATTTTAAACAATTCAAAATGGCTGCCAAACCACATGACATATCAACTTCTATTAAACAAATCTGAATGTTAGTCATAAGATAACTCTATAAACAAAATTTCGAGTCTGTCCCATAAGCGGTTTCGGAGAAGAAGATTTTTATAGTTTTTAAAAATGGCGCATACGAAACAAAATGGCCGCCAAGCTATGCAATGTATGGCTTTCAAATTGCACATACTAATGCTCACTATAGACCTCTACAATTTGCAGAAGTTTCATGAAAATTTGCAAATGTTTTATTTCACGAAGGCGATTGCGCAATGCGAATTTTAACTGCAATATTGTCTTTAAGGGTTATGACTATGTGTAATCATGTGTCTATTACAATGTAATATTGTTAAATATTGTAAAACTAATGTATAAAGTGCAAAATTACGCAATTAAATGGCGATAAAAAGGTTAATGTCTCACAGCAGCCATGTTGATTATGGAAAAATCGCAATTTTAACAATCTTGGTAGAGGACCTTGCAAGGAGCATACGTGCAAAATTGCGCTTTATTGCACTAAGCGGTTTAAGAGAAGAAGATGTTTGAAGATTTTCACAAAATGCAAGATGGCTGCCACATCATGTGACCGAGGCACTTCTCTTGAGCAACAGCAAATCTAGGTCATAGTAGCACTAAGCACAGCAAGTTTCAAAGTTGTAACATAAGCAGTTCCAGAGCTAAAGATTTTTAAGCGTTTGTCGAAATTTGTAGCAAAAAGCAATATGGCTGCCAGAGCATGTGACCTATGAGTTCAATTTTGCATGAGATGTAGCAGAGCAATAGGATGTACCAGCATACCTGATTTCAAGAGCTTTGCACAAGCAGTTAAGCAGTTATGGGCAATTGAATAAAAAGCTTGGCGGAATAAAAAGAATAATAATAATAATAATAATAATCCTAACAATAACAATAGGTTGTCCTGCAACTTCGTTGCATGGCCACCTAAAAAAATAATAATAATAATAATAATAATCCTGACAATAACAATAGGTTGTCCTGCAACTTTGTTGCATGGCCACCTAAAAATGAATACAATGGTAAAATGTAGTTGATTTTTCCTTTTCTCTAAATATGGGACGGGCTTCAAATTTACATTATAGACCTGACTAAGCCAATTACAGGCTTGAAATGTCCTACTCCGACGTAGAAAGATATAATAAAGGTCTGGTATAATTTTAACCTCACATTGCACAGTACAACACTTAAAGGGACAGTATACTGTAAAAGTTTTTCCTTTAGTGTGTTTGTAATGACATGTTTTTTAAAACCAGCTGCAGAGTACAAAATTTATGAGAAATTGGTTTTATTTTTGTGTATGAAATAGCTGGATTTGTTCTTTAAAACCAGATCTCATTAAAATCGGTTGAGCTTGAAGAGAAATCAGATTTTTTTTTATAACGTTCTGTAGAAACACATGCTTCTTTATATTATCCAAATTCTTAGGCCCCAATATGCAAAACATTAACAGGCCGAGGAGACAATACCGTTTTTTGGCTTAGCCAGGCTCACAGTTAATCGGTCTGGTGATATATTTAACAAAAAAAAGGGGGGGGGGCTGGCCCGTGATGTCCTGATGAGTGGTAATGTGTCTTACATAGAAAATAATAGAGATTGTGGCTTCTGCAAAACTCTGCCAACATCACCACTTGTCGGAGGGCAGTTGTGGAAGGGGTTTTATTTCAAGTGTTCCTACAAAGTACAGACCGTGTGTTCACTGAAATAAAAAGAGGTTTCTGTGTAGGAACACATCAAATAATACATACCTAACCTAACTGTAATTAAACCTACACTAACTGCCTCACAATGGAAAATCTTGCAACAGAAAAATGTGGCAAGACAAATATGGCTGAAACCCTCTACCTAACCTGCAGGGCAGTACTTTGAATGCCCAGCAAACTTCCACAGAAAGCCTCTCTCTTTGTCATGTTAGCGATCTTCCTCATTAATAAAGACAAAAAAAAAAATCCTCCTCGCAAGAAATAAAAAACACGTAACCATACGCACAGTTACGCACTATACAAAGTATAACAAAACAAAAAAACTAACCTCCCGCACAAAGTATTAAATGCTAAACCGCAAAACCCCACACCGCAAAATAATAAAATAATTAACCCCTAATACGCAAATAACATAGTTAAAATATTAAACCCTAAACCGCCAACCTACCACATTGCAATAAACCTAATTAACCTATTAACCCCTGAACCGTCAAACCCCCAAATCACAATAAACCTAACCTATTAACCCCTAAACGGCCAAACCCACACATCGCAATAAACCTAAATTAACCCCTAAACCGCCAACCCCAACACAACCCAAACAACATAATTTATGTAAGAACTTACCTGATAAATTCATTTCTTTCGTATTGGCAAGAGTCCATGAGCTAGTGACGTATGGGATATACAATCCTACCAGGAGGGGCAAAGTTTCCCAAACCTCAAAATGCCTATAAATACACCCCTCACCACACCCACAATTCAGTTTAACGAATAGCCAAGCAGTGGGATGATAAAGAAAGGAGTAGAAAGCATCAAAAAAAGAAATTTGGAAATAATTGTGCTTTATACAGAAAATCATAACCACAATAAAAAGGGTGAGCCTCATGGACTCTTGCCAATATGAAAGAAATTAATTTAGCAGTTAAGTTCTTACATAAATTATGTTTACTTTCATGTAAACGTATGGGATATCAATACCCAATATGTGGAAATCCACGCAAGAGTCACTAGAGAGGGGGGGGGGGGAATAAAAACAGCCATTTTCCGCTGAAAAAATTAATCCACACCCCAAAAAAAAGTTTATTTTCATAAATGAAAGAAAAAAAAACTTAACTCAAAAGCAGAATAATCAAACTGAAACAGCTGCCTAAAGAACTTTTCTACCAAAAACTGCTTCTGAAGAAGCAAATACATCAAAACGGTAGAATTTAGTAAATGTATGCAAAGCGGACCAAATTGCAAATCTGATCAACTGAAGCTTCATTCTTAAAGGCCCACGAAGTGGAGACTGATCTAGTAGAATGAGCTGTAATTCTCTGAGGCGGGGCCTGACCCGACTCCAAATAAGCTTGATGAATCAAAAGTTTTAACCAAGAAGTCAAGGAAAAAGCAGAAGCCTTCTGACCTTTCCTAGGACCAGAAAATAAAACAAATAGACTGAAAGTCTTCCTGAAATCTTTAGTAGCTTCCACATAATATTTCAAAGTTCTTACCACATCCAAAGAATGTAAGGATCTTTCCAAAGAATTCTTAGGATTAGGACACAAGGAAGGGACAACAATTTCTCTACTAATGTTGTTAGAATTCACAACCTTAGGTAAAAATTGAAAAGAAGTCTGCAAAACTGCCTTATCCTGATGAAAAATCAGAAAAGGAGACTCACAAGAAAGAGCAGATAGCTCAGAAACTCTTCTAGCAGAAGAGATAGCCAAAAGGAACAACACTTTCCAAGAAAGTAGTTTAATGTCCAAAGAATGCATAGGCTCAAATGGAGGAGCCTGTAAACCCTTCAAAACCAAATTAAGACTCCAAGAAGGAGAAATTGATTTAATGACAGGCTTAATACGAACTAAAGCCTTTACAAAACAGTGAATATCGGGAAGTATAGCGATCTTTCTGTGAAATAAAACAGAAAGAGCAGAGATTTGTCCCTTCAAGGAACTTGCAGACAAACCCTTATCCAAACCATCGTAAAGAAACTGTAAAATTCTAGGAATTCTAAAAGAATGCCAAGAGAATTTATGAGAATAACACCATGAAATGTAAGTCTTCCAAACTCGATAATAAATCTTTCTAGAGACAGATTTACGAGCTTGTAACATAGTATTAATCACTGAGTCAGAGAAACCTCTATGACTTAGTACTAAGCGTTCAATTTCCATACCTTCAAATTTAATGATTTGAGATCCTGATGGAAAAACGGACCTTGAGACAGTAGGTCCGGCCTTAACAGAAGTGGCCAAGGTTGGCAATTGGACATCCGAACCAGATCCGCATACCAAAACCTGTGTGGCCATGCTGGAGACACCAGCAACACAAACGATTGTTCCATGATGATTTTGGAGATCACTCTTGGAAGAAGAACTAGAGGCGGGAAAATGTAAGCAGGATGATAACACCATGGAAGTGTCAGCGCATCCACTGCTTCCGCCTGAACATCCCTGGACCTGGAGAGGTATCTGGGAAGTTTCTTGTTTAGATGAGAGGCCATGAGATCTCTCTCTGGAACATCCCACATATGAACAATCTGAGAAAACACATCTGGGTGGAGAGACGACTCCCCTGGATGTAAAGTCTGACGGCTGAGATAATCCGCCTCCCAATTGTCTAGACCTGGGATATGCACCGCAGAGATTAGACAGGAGCTGGATTCCGCCCAAGCAAGTATCCGAGATACTTCTTTCATAGCTTGGGGACTGTGAGTTCCACCCTGATGATTGACATATGCCACTGTTGTGATATTGTCTGTCTGAAAACAAATGAACGGTTCTCTCTTTAACAGAGGCCAAAACTGAAGAGCTCTGAGAATTGCACAGAGTTCTAAAATATTTATTGGTAATCTCGCCTCTTGAGATTTCCAAACCCCTTGTGCTGTCAGAGATCCCCAAACAGCTTCCCAACCTGAAAGACTCGCATCTGTTGTGATCACAGTCCAGGTTGGCCGAACAAAAGAAGTCCCTTGAACTAAATGATGGTGATCTATCCACCACGTCAGAGAGTGTCGAACATTGGGATTTAAGGATATTAATTGTGATCTCTTTGTATAATCCCTGCACCACTGGTTCAGCATACAAAGCTGTAGAGGTCTCACGTGAAAACGAGCAAAGGGGATCGCATCCGATGCTGCAGTCATGAGACCTAAAACTTCCATGCACATAGCCACTGAAGGGAATGACTGAGACTGAAGGTGCCGGCAGTTTGCAACCAATTTTAAACGTCTCTTGTCTGCTGTTAGAGTCATGGACACTGAATCTATCTGGAAGCCTAAAAAGGTGACCCTTGTCTGAGGAACCAAGAAACCTTTTGGTAAATTGATCCTCCAACCATGTTTCAGAAGAAACAACACTAGTTGATTCATGTGAGATTCTGCAGAACGTAAAGACTGAGCTAGTACCAAGATATCGTCCAAATAAGGAAACACTGCAATACCCTGTTCTCTGATTACAGAGAGTAGGGAACCTAGAACCTTTGAAAAGATTATTGGAGCTGTTGCTAGGCCAAATGGAAGAGCAACAAATTGGTAATGCTTGTCTAGAAAAGAGAATCTCAGGAACTGATAATGTTCTGGATGAATCAGAATATGAAGGTAAGCATCCTGCAAGTCTATTGTGGACATATAATGTCCTCGCTGAACAAAAGGCAGAATAGTCCTTATAGTCACCATCTTGAAAGTTGGTACTCTTACATAACGATTCAAAATTTTCAGATCCAGAACTGGTCTGAATAATTTTTCCTTCTTTGGGACAATGAATAGATTTGAACAAAACCCCAAAACTTGTTGAAATAATAGAATCCAACTGAGAACCAAATAAATTATCACCTTGGAAAGAAAGAGATAGTAATCTAGATTTAGATGTCATATCAGCATTCCAAGATTTAAGCCACAAAGCTCTTCTAGCTAAAATAGCTAAAGACATGGATTTAACATCAATTTTGATAATATCAAAAATGGCATCACAAATAAAATGATTAGCATATTGCAGTAAGTGAATAATGCTAGATGTGTCAGAATCCAATTCTTGTTGTGCTAAATTCTCGTACCAGAAAGCTGATGCAGCCGCAACATCAGCCAAAGAAATTGCAGGTCTGAGAAGATGACCTGAATATAAATAGGCCTTCCTTAGATAAGATTCAAGCTTCCTATCTAAAGGATCCATAAAGGAAGTATTATCTTCCATAGGAATAGTGGTACGTTTAGCAAGAGTAGAAATAGCCCCATCAACTTTGGGGATTTTTCCCCAAAACTCTATAGAATTTGCTGGTAAAGGATACGATTTTTTAAACCTTTAAGAAGGAATAAAAGAAGTACCTGGCTTATTCCATTCCTTAGAAATCATATCAGAAATAGCCTCAGAATAGGAAAAACCCCTGGAGAAACCAAAGGAAGTTTAAAAACAGCATTTAAACGTTTATTGGACTGAACGTCAAGAGGACTTGTTACCTCAATATCCAAAGTAATTAACACTTCTTTTGATAAAGAACGCAAATACGTAGATTTGTCAGTGTCAATGTCTGAGGAAGAATCTTCTGTATCAGATAGATTCTCATCAGAGGAGGATAAATTATTATGTTGTTGGTCATTTGAAATTTCATCAACTGAATGACAAGTTTTAAAAACATAATTTATGCTTACCTGATAAATTCCTTTCTCCTGTAGTGTAGTCAGTCCACGGGTCATCCATTACTTATGGAATATATCTCTTCCTAACAGGAAACTGCAAGAGAATTACCCAGCAGAGCTGCTATATAGCTCCTCCCCTCACATATCATACTCAGTCATTCGACCAAAGCAGACGAGAAAGGAGGAACCATAGGGTACAGTGGTGACTGGAGTTTAATTAAAATTTAGACCTGCCGTAAAAACAGGGCGGGCCGTGGACTGACTACACTACAGGAGAAATGAATTTATCAGGTAAGCATAAATTATGTTTTCTCCTGTTAAGTGTAGTTAGTCCACGGGTCATCCATTACTTATGGAATACCAATACCAAAGCTAAAGTACACGGATGAAGGGAGGGACAAGGCAGGAACATTAAACAGAAGGAACCACTGCCTGAAGTACCTTTCTCCCAAAAATAGCCTCCGACGAAGCAAAAGTGTCAAATTTGTAAAATTTTGAAAAAGTGTGAAGCGAAGACCAAGTCGCAGCCTTGCAAATCTGTTCAACAGAGGCCTCATTTTAAAGGCCCAGGTGGAAGCCACAGCTCTGGTAGAATGAGCTGTAATCCTTTCAGGAGGCTGCTGTCCAGCAGTCTCATAGGCTAAGCGTATTATGCTACGAAGCCAAAAAGAGAGAGAGGTAGCCGAAGCCTTTTGACCTCTCCTCTGTCCAGAGTAAATGACAAACAGGGAAGAAGTTTGACGAAAATCCTTAGTTGCCTGCAAATAGAATTTCAGGGCACGGACTACGTCCAGATTATGCAAAAGTCGTTCCTTCTTTGAAGAAGGGTTAGGACACAGAGATGGAACAACAATCTCTTGATTGATATTCCTGTTAGTAACTACCTTAGGTAAGAACCCAGGTTTAGTACGCAGGACTACCTTGTCTGAATGAAAAATCAGATAAGGAGAATCACAATGTAAGGCAGATAACTCAGAGACTCTTCGAGCCGAGGAAATAGCCATCAAAAACAGAACATTCCAAGATAAAAGCTTGATATCAATGGAATGAAGGGGTTCAAATGGAACGCCTTGAAGAACATTAAGAACTAAGTTTAAGCTCCACGGCGGAGCAACAGACTTAAACACAGGCTTAATCCTAGTTAAAGCCTGACAGAAAGCCTGAACGTCTGGAACTTCAGCCAGACGTTTGTGTAGAAGAATAGACAGAGCAGAAATCTGTCCCTTTAACGAACTAGTAGATAAGCCCTTTTCTAAACCCTCTTGTAGAAAGGACAATATCCTAGGAATCCTAACCTTACTCCATGAGCAACTCTTGGATTCGCACCAATGTAAATATTTACGCCATGTCTTATGGTAAATTTTTCTGGTAACAGGCTTCCTAGCCTGTATTAAGGTATCAATAACCGACCCGAGAAGCCACGCTTTGATAGAATCAAGCGTTCAATCTCCATGCAGTCAGCCTCAGAGAAATTAGATTTGGATGTTTGAAAGGACCCTGAATTAGAAGGTCCTGTCTCAGAGGCAGAGACCACGGTGGACAGGACGACATGTCCACTAGGTCTGCATACCAGGTCCTGCGTGGCCACGCAGGCGCTATCAGAATCACCGAAGCTCTCTCCTGTTTGATCTTGGCAATCAAACGAGGAAGCATCGGGAATGGTGGAAACACATAAGCCATGTTGAAGACCCAAGGGGCTGTCAGAGCATCTATCAGCACCGCTCCCGGGTCCCTGGACCTGGATCCGTAACAAGGAAGCTTGGCGTTCTGACGAGACGCCATGAGATCCAGATCTGGTTTGCCCCAACGACGAATCAGTTGAGCAAAGACCTCCGGATGAAGCTCCCACTCCCCCGGATGAAAAGTCTGGCGACTTAGAAAATCCGCCTCCCAGTTCTCCACGCCTGGGATGTAGATCGCTGACAGGTGGCAAGAGTGAGACTCTGCCCAGCGAATTATCTTTGAGACTTCCAACATCGCTAGGGAACTTCTGGTTCCCCCTTGATGGTTGATGTAAGCCACAGTCGTGATGTTGTCCGACTGAAATCTGATGAACCTCAAAGTTGCTAACTGAGGCCAAGCTAGGAGAGCATTGAATATTGCTCTTAACTCCAGAATATTTATTGGGAGGAGTTTCTCCTCCTGAGTCCATAATCCCTGAGCTTTCAGGGAATTCCAGACTGCTCCCCAGCCTAGAAGGCTGGCGTCTGTTGTTACAATCGTCCAATCTGGCCTGCGAAAGGTCATCCCCTTGGACAGATGTGGCAGAGAAAGCCACCATAGAAGAGAATCTCTGGTCTCTTGATCCAGATTTAGTAGGGGGGACAAATCTGAGTAATCCCCGTTCCACTGACTTAGCATGCACAATTGCAGCGGTCTGAGATGCAGGCGCGCAAATGGTACTATGTCCATTGCCGCTACCATTAAGCCGATTACTTCCATGCACTGAGCTACTGACGGGTGTGGAATGGAGTGAAGGACACGGCAAGCATTTAGAAGTTTTAATAACCTGGCCTCTGTCAGGTAAATTTTCATCTCTACAGAATCTATAAGAGTCCCTAGAAAGGGAACTCTTGTAAGTGGTAATAGAGAACTCTTTTCCACGTTCACCTTCCACCCATGCGACCTCAGAAATGCCAGAACTATCTCTGTATGAGACTTGGCAGTTTGAAAACTTGACGCTTGTATCAGAATGTCATCTAGGTACGGAGTCACCGCTATGCCTCGCGGTCTTAGTACCGCCAGAAGTGATCCTAGAATTTTTGTAAAGATTCTTGGAGCCGTAGCTAATCCGAAGGGAAGAGCTACAAACTGGTAATGCCTGTCTAGGAAGGCAAATCTCAGATACCGGTAATGGTCCTTGTGAATCGGTATGTGAAGGTAGGCATCCTTTAGGTCCACTGTGGTCATGTACTGACCCTCTTGGATCATGGGAAGGATGGTTCAAATAGTTTCCATTTTGAATGATGGAACTCTTAGAAATTTGTTTAGGATTTTTAAGTCCAAGATTGGCCTGAAGGTTCCCTCTTTCTTGGGAACCACAAATAGGTTTGAATAGAATCCCTGCCCGTGTTCCGTTCGCTGAACTGGGTGGATTACCCCCATTAGTAAGAGGTCTTGTACACAGCGTAGAAACGCCTCTTTCTTTATTTGGTTTGCTGATAACCTTGAAAGATGAAATATCCCCCGTGGAGGAGAAGTTTTGAAGTCCAGGAGATATCCCTGAGATATGATCTCCAACGCCCAGGGATCCTGGACATCTCTTGCCCAAGCCTGGGCGAAGAGAGAAAGTCTGCCCCCCACTAGATCCGCTTCCGGATAGGGGGCCCTCTCTTCATGCTGTTTTGGGGGCAGCAGCAGGTTTCTTGGCCTGCTTGCCCCTGTTCCAGAACTGGTTAACTTTCCAGCCCTGTCTAACGAGCAACAGCTCCTTCCTGTTTTGGAGCGGAGGAAGTTGATGCTGCTCCTGCCTTGAAGTTACGAAAGGCACGAAAATTAGACTGTTTGGCCTTTGATTTGGCCCTGTCCTGAGGTAGAGCATGGCCCTTACCTCCCGTAATGTCAGCAATAATTTCTTTCAAGCCGGGCCCGAATAAGGTCTGCCCTTTGAAAGGAATATTAAGCAATTTAGATTTAGAAGTCACGTCAGCTGACCAGGATTTAAGCCATAGCGCTCTGCGCGCTTGGATGGCGAATCCGGAGTTCTTAGCCGTAAGTTTGGTTAAATGCACAACGGCATCAGAAACAAATGCGTTAGCTAGCTTAAGTGTCTTAAGCTTGTTGATTATTTCATCCAATGGAGCTGAGCGAATGGCCTCTTCCAGAGACTCAAACCAGAATGCTGCCGCAGCAGTGACAGGCGCAATGCATGCGAGGGGCTGTAAAATAAAACCTTGTTGAACAAACATTTTCTTAAGGTAACCCTCTAATTTTTTATCCATTGGATCTGAAAAGGCACAACTATCCTCCACCGGGATAGTGGTACGCTTAGCTAAAGTAGAAACTGCTCCCTCCACCTTAGGGACCGTCTGCCATAAGTCTCGTGTGGTGGCGTCAATAGGAAACATTTTCCTAAATATGGGAGGAGGGGTAAAAGGCACACCCGGTCTATCCCACTCCTTGCTAATAATCTCTGTAAGCCTTTTTGGTATAGGAAATACGTCAGTACACACCGGTACCGCATAGTATCTATCCAACCTACATAATTTCTCTGGAATTGCAACCGTGTTACAATCATTCAGAGCCGCTAATACCTCTCCTAGCAATGTGCGGAGGTTCTCTAGCTTAAATTTAAAATTGGAAATCTCTGAATCCAGTCTCCCTGGATCAGATCCGTCACCCACAGAATGAAGCTCTCCGTCCTCAAGTTCTGCAAACTGTGACGCAGTATCTGACATGGCTCTCATCTCATCCGCGCGCTCTATCCTTAACCCAGAGCTATCGCGCTTGCCTCTTAATTCTGGCAACTTAGATAATACTTCTGTCATAACAGTAGCCATGTCTTGCAAAGTGATTTGTAAGGGCCTCCCTGATGTACTTGGCGCCACAAAATCACGCACCTCCTGAGCGGGAGGCGAAGGTACTGACACGTGAGGAGAGTTAGTCGGCATAACTTCCCCCTCGTCGTCTGGTGATAATTTCTTTACATGTAAAGATTGACTTTTATTTAAAGTAGCATCAATGCAATTAGTACACAAATTTCTATTGGGCTCCACATTGGCCTTTAAACATAGTGAACAAAGAGATTCATCTGAGTCAGACATGTTTAAACAAACTACCAATGAGACTAGCAAACTTGGAAATACTTTCAAAATTAATTTACAAGCAATATAAAAAACGTTACTGTGCCTTTAAGAAGCACAGAAAAACTGACACAGTTGAAATAACAATGACCAAAATAGTTATAGCAACCAAATTTTCACAGTAAATGTATTAAGTTAGCAAAGGATTGCACCCACCAGCAAATGGATGATTAACCCCTTAGTACCCAAAAACGGATAACAATTATATAATTAACGCTTTTCTCACAGTCAAATACACTGTCACAGGACTGCTGTGCCTGATTACCTCCCTCAAAATGGATTTTGAAGACCCCTGAGCTCTCTAGAGACGATCTGGATCATGGAGGATGAAGTAGACAGATTGTGACTGAATTTTTACTGCGCAAAAAAGCGCTAAAATAGGCCCCTCCCACTCATATTACAACAGTGGGGAAGCTCAGAAACTGTTTCTATGCAGAAAACAAAAATGGCCATGTGGTAAAAATCATGCCCTAATAAGTTTTATCACCAAGTACCTCACAAAAACGATTAACAAGCCAGTAAACGTTTTAAACATACATTTGAAAGTTATGTATTTTTATTAATAAGCCTGCTACCAGTCGTTTTTACTGCAGTTAAGGCTCATACATTATTTCAGTATTAACAGTATTTTCAGAGTCAATTCCATTCCTTAGAAAAATACATTCAGTGTACACACACATCAGCCTGATACCAGTTGCTATCACTGCATTTAAGGCTGAACTTACTTTACAATGGTATCAGCAGTATTTTCTCAGTCAATTCCATTCCTCAGAAAATAAATTACTGCACATACCTCATTTGTTGCAGGGGAGCCCTGCATGCTATTCCCCTTCTCTGAAGTTACCTCACTCCTCAGATGAGAAACAGCCAGTGGATCTTAGTTACGTCTGCTAAGACCATAGAAAAAACCCAGGCAGATTCTTCTTCTAATGCTGCCTGAGAATAAACAGCACACTCCGGTGCCATTTAAAATAACAAACTTTTGATTGTAGAAATAAACTAAGTTAAAAAACACCACAGATCTCTAACAGCTTCCTTTTTAGTTAGGCTGCAAGAGAATGACTGAGTATGATATGTGAGGGGAGGAGCTATATAGCAGCTCTGCTGGGTAATTCTCTTGCAGTTTCCTGTTAGGAAAAGATATATTCCATAAGTAATGGATGACCCGTGGACTGACTACACTTAACAGGAGAAAGACCTTTTACGTTTATTAGAAAGTGGAAATGCAAACAAAGCCTTCTGGATAGAATCAGAAACAAATTCTTTAAAATTCATAGGTATATCATGTACATTAGAAGTTGAAGGAACTGCAACTGGCAATGTACTATTACTGATGGACACACTATCTGCATGTAAAAGTTTATCATGACAACTATTACAAATGACATTCGGAGAAATAATTTCCACAATCTTACAACAAATGCTCTTAGCTTTGGTAGAACCGATGTCAGGCAGCAAAATTCCAGCAGATACTTCTGAGGCAGGATCAGATTGAGACATCTTGCAAAATGTAAAAGAAAAAAACAACATATAAAGCAAAATTATCAATTTCCTTATATGACGGTTTCAGGAATGGGAAAAAATGCAAATAGCATAGCCCTCTGATAGAGAAAAAGGCAAGAGGCAAACAACATCAATGGGGTATTAAAATAATGAAAAAGTTTGGCGCCAAGTATGACGCACAACGTAACTGAAAAGTTTTTTGGCGCCAATAATAACCGGAAATGACACTCTCGCGTCACTAATGACGCAACCTTGTGTAAGGCTTCGGCGTCAACTATGACGCCGGAAATGACGAAGTTGCGTCATAGACGTATTTTTCGCGCCAAAAAAATTCTCGCGCCCAGAATGACGCAATAAAGTCTAGCATTTGGTGCACCCGCGGGCCTAATACCACCTGCAAGTTGCAAGAAAATAGTCAAATGAAAAAAAGACTAAACCCCAGGTAAGAAACAAATTTCTTAAAAATGTTTATTTTCCCCAAATATGAAACTGACAGTCTGCAGAAGGAAATACATGAACCTGACTCATGGCAAATATAAGTACAATACATATATTTAGAACTTTATATAAATGCATAGTGCCAAACCATAGCTGGGGTGTCTTAAGTAATAAAAAACACGTACCAAAGGACACCCATCTACATATAGCAGATAGCCAAACCAGTAATGAAACAGTTATCAGTAGAGGTAATGGTAAATTGAGAGTATATCGTCAATCTGAAAAGGGAGGTAGGAGATGAATCTCTACGACCGATAACAGAGAACCTATGAAATAGACCCCCGTTAGGGAAATCATCGTATTCAATAAGTGATACTCCCTTCACGTCCCTCTGACATTCGCTGTACTCTGAGAGGAATCGGGCTTCAACAATGCTGAAAAGCGCATATCAACGTAGACATCTTAGCAAAAACTTACTTCACCACCTCCATAGGAGGCAAAGTTTGTAAAACTGAATTGTGGGTGTGGTGAGGGGTGTATTTATAGGCATTTTGAGGTTTGGGAAACTTTGCCCCTCCTGGTAGGATTGTATATCCCATACGTCACTAGCTCATGGACTCTTGCCAATTACATGAAAGAAAGCTAATTTAATTACTAATCTCCTAGCCTAACACCCCCTAAAGTAACCCCAATACTAAGTTACAATTAAATAAAACCTAACATTAAATTACAAAAAAAATAATCTAAAATTACAAAAAATAAAAATAAAATTACAGAAAAACCAGATTATCAAAAATAAAAAAATAAACCTAATCCCTATGAAAATAAAAAAGCCCCCCAAAATAAAACACCCCCTAACCTAAATTACCAATAGCCCTTAAAATGATCTTTTGTAGGGCATTGCCCTAAGTTAAACAGCTCTTTTACGTTTAAAAAAAAAAATACTAAGTCCCCGCTAACAGTAAAAAAAACCCCACCCACCAAACCCCCCAAATAAAAAAAAAAAACTAACACTAAAAAACCTAAACTACTCATTGCCCCTAAAGGGGCATTTGTATGGGCATTCCCCTTAAAAGAGCATTCACCGTTCCTGAAGTCCGGCAGAGGTCTTCTTCCAGGCGGCTCCATCGTCTCCTACCTTCATCTGAAGCAAAGCCGGCGTAGAGCGGACGTGCGGAGCTGGCTTCCCCGATGCACGGATCCTCAGCGTCGTGGAGGCTCCACTTCATGCAATCGTTCGTTGCACACTGAAGATTGAATGCAAGGTATTCCATATTTATTGGGGTACCTTGCATTCCTATTGACTGAAATTTTGAAATCAGCCAATAGTATGAGAGCTACTGAAATCTTATTGGCTGATTTGAACAGCCAATAGGATTTCAGTAGCTCCAATCCTATTGGCTGATTTAAAATTTTCAGTCAATAGGAATGCAAATTACCACAAATTGAATGCAGTACCTTGCATTGAATTTTCAGTGTACGCCGGAGATCAGATGAAGAGATCATCAGAGGAAGAGGAGCCTCCACGCCGCTGAAGACCGCCGCTCCGGATCCGAGCATCGGGGAAGACCGATCCGCTCCACCTTTGCACAGGATGAGAATAGAAGGTGCTGGTGCTAATAGGAGCTGCCTGGAAGAAGACCTTCTCCGCCGGACTTCAGGAATGGCGAGTACCTATTTGAGGCTTAATCTAAGGATTTTTTTATAGTTTTAAGATTAGGGATTTAATGGGCTGTAAAAGAGCCGATTGCCCTTTTAAGGGCAAAAAAAAAGAGCTGCATGCTCTTTTAAGGGCAATGCCCATACAAATGCCTGTTTAGCGGCAATGGGTAGTTTAGTTTTTTTTTGTGTTAGGTTTTTTATTTTGGGGGGGTTGGTTGGGTGGGGGGGTTTCACTGTTAGGGGGTAAGTGGTATTTTAGTATTAGATTAGAGGGTGTTTTTATTTGGGGGAGATTTGTTAGTAAAATTACCTTGGGGGTTTGGATTTTTTAAACATAGACTGTCCTTTGGGCAGGCTTATTGCCTAGTATTAACATAACTGTGTTGGTTGTACAAAACTGGGGAATGGGTAATAAAGGGATTATGTATCTTCTAAAACAATAAAAACAAAACTTATGCTTACCTGATACATTTCTTTCTTTCCGGACATGGAGAGTCAACAACGTCATTCCAATTACTAGTGGGATATTCAACTTGTGGCCAGCAAAAGGAGGAAAAGAGCACTCCAGCAAAGCGGTTAGGTGTAACTTCCCTTACCCATAATCCCCAGTCATTTAGCCGAAGGAAAATAGAAAAAGAAGTAACACGAGGGTGAAAAGGTGCCTGAGGTTTACAAAAAAAACTGCTGAATTATATATAAAAAAAAAAAGAGGGCAGGATCGTGGACTCTCCATGTCTGGAAAGAAAGAAATTGATCAGGTAAGCATAAATTTTGTTTTCTTTCCTATGAAATGGAGAGTCCACAACGTCATTCCAATTACTAGTGGGAAGCAATACCCAAGCTAGAGGACACGGAATGAACAGGGAGAGAGAAAAAGGCACGAGGACCTAAACAGAAGGCACCACCACTTGAAGAACCTTTCTCCCAAAGGAGGCCTCAGCCGAGGCAAAAGTATCAAATTTGTAGATTTTGGGAAAAGTATGCAGAGAGGACCATGTAGCTGCCTTGCAAATCTGTTCCACAAAAGCTTAATTTTTGAAAACCCAAGAAGAGGAGACCGCCCTAGTGGAATAAGCCGTAATTCTCTCAGGAGGCTGCTGTCCAACAGTCTCATAAGACAAACAAATCAAACTTCTTAACCAAAGAGACAGTAGTAGAAGTGGCCTTCTGACCCTTAACGCTTTCCAGATTAAACAACAAACAAGGCAGAAGATTGCCGAAAATCTTTAGTAGCTTGTAAGTAAAAATTTAGAGCTTGCACAACATCCAAGTTATGCAAAAGATGTTCCTTAAGAGGAGGAGGATTAGGACAAAAAGAAGGAACAACAATTTCTTGATTAATGTTTTGATCCGACACCACCTTAGGGAGAAAACCCATTTTAGTACGAAGGTCCGCCTTATCCGCATGAAAAATAAAATACGGTGAATCACACTGCAGAACTGAAAGTTCAGAGACTCTGCAAGCAGAAGAAATAGCAAGGAGAAACTAAACCTTCCAAGATAACAACTTTATATCAACAGTATGCAGCTGCTCAAATGGAGCCTGCTGCAAAACTTTAAGAACTAGTTTAGGGCTCCACAGAGGAGCAACAGGTTTAAACACAGTCCCAATTCTAACCAGGGCCTGAACAAAAGCTTGAACATCTGGTAAGTCTGCCAGATGTTTGTGCAAAAGGATAAAAGAGTAGAAATCTGACCCTTTAGAGTACTGACCGACAAACCCTTCTCCAGGCCATCCTGAAGAAAAGACAAAATCCGGGGAATCCCCACCCGGCTCCAGAAGAACCCTTAAGATAATTTGCACTAATAAAAATATTTACACCATACCTTATGGTAAATCTTGCGAGTAACCCGTTTGCGAGCCTGAAGCATAGTTTCAATGACCGCTTTAGAAAAACCACATCTAGACAGAATTAGGCGTTCAATCTCCAAACAGTCAGCTTCAGAGAATCTAGGTTTGGATGGAGGAAAGGACCCTGAATTAGAAGGTCCTTCCTCAGAGGTAACCTCCAAGGAGGTAGAGATGACAACTGTACCAGATCCACAAACCAGATCCTGCAAGGACAAGCAGGAGCTATTAGGATCACTGATGTTCTCTCCTGTTTAAAACAAGCAACGACTCGTGGAAGGAGAGCAAACAGAGAAAACAGATATGCCAGAGAGAACTTCCAAGGAACAGCTAGCGCATCTATTAGAATGACCTGAAGATCTCTTGACCTTGAACCGTACTTTGGAACCTTGGCATTTTGGCGGGACGCCATCATATCCAACTCTGGAACTCCCCACCTAAGGGTTATCTGTGAGAACACTTCCGGGTGGAGAGCCCACTCCACGGAATGAAAAGTCTGTCTGCACAGAAAGTCCGCCTCCCAGTTGTCCACACCTGGAATGTGGAAGGCAATTGTGAGCTTCCGCCCACTGCAGAATGCAAGTCACCTCCTTCATGGCTAAGGAACTCAGAGTCCCTCCCTGGTGGTTGATGTAAGTCACTGAGGTGATGTTGTCCGACTGGAATCTGATAAACCGGACTAAAGACAGTTGAGGCAACGCTTATAGGGCATTGAAGATAACTCTTAATTCTAAGATGTTTATGGGAAAAGAGGACTCTTCCCGAGTCCACAAGCCCTGAGCCTTCAGAGAATGCCAAACTGCTCCCCAGGCTGACAGGCTGGCGTCCGTTGTCACAATTTCCCAGGAAGGTCTCAGGAAGCAAGTGCCCTGAGACAGATGTTCCTAACACATCCACCACGAGAGAGTCGCTTGTTAGGGGGTCCAGATTTATCCTCTGACAAATCTGAATGGGGCCCGTTCCATTGACGGAGCATGCAAAGCTGCAGCGGTCGCACATGGAACCGAGCAAAAGGGATGATGTCCATGGATGCCACCATCAGGCAAATCACCTCCATGCATTGAGCCACTGATGGACAAAAAGGCAGGCTGGAGAGAAAGGCAGGAAGCAAGAAGTTTGGATTTTCTGACTTCTGTCAGAAAAATCTTCATGAACAAAGGATATATTATTGTACCTAGGAAACACACTGATGTAGATGGAATTAGAGAACTCTTTTCCAAATTCACCTTCCACCCATGGGAACGTAAAAAAAACAGCATCATCTCTGTATGAGATTGAGCTAATTGAAAAGATGACGCCTGAACCAAAATGTCGTATAGAAAAGGCGCCACAGCAATTCCTTGGGATCTGATCACTGTCAATAACGCCCCCAGAACCTTTGTGAGTATTCTGGGAGTTGTGGTTAGAACAAACGGAAGTGCAACAAACTGGAAATGTTTTTCCCAAAAGGCAAACCTCAGAAACTGGTGATGTTCCCTGTGAATGTGAACATGAAGTTATGCGTCCTTTAGGTTTATGGTCGTCATAAACTGACCTTCCTCTACCAAAGGAATAATGGAACGAATAGTTTCCATTTTGAAGGGCAGAACCCTGGGGAATTTGCTGAGACACTTGAGATCTAGGATTGGACGAAAAGTACCCTCCTTTTTGGGGACCACAAATAGATTTGATTAGAATCTTAGACCTTGTTCCCATAGAGTGACTGGTACAATAACTCCCAGGGAGGGATAGGTCCTTCACAATTGTAAGGATGCCTCCTTCTTTACCTGTTGAGGATAGTCTTGACAGGAGAAATCTGCCCCTTGGAGTTTAACGTAGAGCCAAGTAGTGAGGTGTAAAAAAGCATACAAAAAAGAGGAACTGAAAATAATATTGTGCTTTTATACAAAAAAAATATAACCACCAAAATCAGGGTGGCCTCATGGACTCTTGCTATTATGAAAGAAAATGAATTTATTAGGTAAGTTCTTACAATAAATTATGTTTTCTTTCAGTAAATGGCAAGAGTCCCATGAGCTAGTGACATATGGATAAAATACCCACGATGTGGAAGTCCACAGAAAAGTCACTAGAAAAGGAGGGATAAAATAAAAACGGGTATTTCCGCTGAGAAATTAAATGAAAAAAAATAAGTTCTTACAAATGGAAGAATCAAACAGACAGCTGCCTGAAGAACTTTTCTACCAAAGCCTACTTCCAGAAGAAGCAAATACATCAAAATGGTAAAATTTAATAAATGTAAAAGCAAAGAAGACCAGGTTGCTGCTTTGCAAATCTGATCAAACTGAAGCTTCATTCTAAAAGCCCAAGAAGTGGGCAACCGATCTAGTAGAATGAGCTGTAATTCTCTGAGGCAGAGACTGTCCCGCCTCCAACTAAGCCCTTGTGAATCATAAAGCTTTAATCAAGATGCCAAAGAAATGGCAGAGGCTTTCTGACCTTTCCTAGAACCAGAAAAGGACAACAAATAGACTAGAAGTCTTCCTGAAATCCTTAGCAGCCTCAACATAGTATTTCAAAGCCCTTACCCACATCCCGTCCAAAGAGTGTAACTATTTTCAAGCAAATTCCTAGGATTCAGGACACAAAGAAGGAACAACAATTTCCCCTACTAATGTTGTTAGAATTCACAATCTTAGGAAGAAATTTAAACCAAGTCCGCAAAACAGCTTTATCCTGAGGAAAAATCAAAAAAGATAGAGCAGACAATTCAGAACTCCTTTTAGCAGAAGAGATAGCCAAAGAACAATACTTTCCAAGAATTAGCTTAATATCCAAAGAATGCAAAAGGCTCAAAAGGAGGAGCCTGCAAAACATTCAAAAACATAAATTATGCTTACCTGATCATTTTCATTTCTTCAGATGGAAAGAGTCCACAGCTGCATTCAATACTTTTGGGAAAATAGAACCTGGCCACCAAGAGGAGGCAAGAACGCCCCAGCCAACGTCGTAAATACTTCTCAGGGTGCCAGGAATCAGACTGAGATGAGAAGTGCAAAAATAATCACACCTTTATTAATAACAAAACAATAATAAAAAAGTCCACAAGGTCAAATAACAAGCAGGAGTCAAAACCAGAGCTGGTAGTCAGACGAGCCAAGTCAGGGAGCCAAAGCGAATAGTCAGACGAGCCGAATCAGGAACACGGAAAACAGCAGAGTCAGGAACAAGCCAGGGATCAGGAACCAGTAAGGACGTCAGACAGCCAGGTAATACACGAACTCTCCACAAACAGGTCTGAGACAACGCAAAGGCAAAGCATACTGAACAGAGACCTTTAAATAATAAGTGATGACATCACAATTCTGAGACTGCATCCTGTCTCACACAGATGATGCACACCCAGTCGGCCAGAAAAGGAAGTGCAGGAAATGTAGCAGCATCCCCCACAATGCACCATAGTCAGCAAGAGAGGTGAGCTAAAATAGCTGCCAGCAGCACATGGGCAAACAAAACAGGGAAAAATCCCTGACAATACTCCTCCCACCTCCCCTCATCCCCCAGTTATTCTGCCGAGGAACAGAGGAACAGTAGAAGATAAATATGAGGGTGAAAAGGTGACAGAAAGAATAAAAATACAGCCCGCCCCACACAAAAAATACAGGTGGGGACTCTTTCCATCTGAAGAAAAGAAAAACTCAGGAAGCCGAATTTAGTTTTTCTTCATAAAGGAAAGAGTTCACAGCTGCATTCATTACTTTGGGGGAAAAAATAACCAAGCTATAGAGGCACACAGACTGCCAAGATGGGAGGGTTACAAGAGGCAGCCTATTCTGAGGGCACAGGCCTGAAACCACTACCCAACAACAAACCCCCCCACTTGCGTCTGAAGCCGGGAACATTGAAAGGAAAAAGCCCCATAGGACACTGGACCCGCAGATAGCCTAGCGTAGAGACCGCAAAATCAGACTCAACCTGAGCCAACAATCCTCCAGGAGACACCGTCGTCCAGCGTTGGCCCCCAACCACCACACCCCGTTACTAGCGAAGGAACACCAGCCCAAACTCCCAAAGGGACAGGGCAAGAACAAAATGAATGGAAATCGAGAAAGACACCAAAAAATTCCATAATGGAAAACCCCTAGAACGAGCCCAGCTCATAAAGAACCCAAATGGGTCCAAAACAAATAAGGGGAGGCAATGCCCAGAACCATCATAACACAAGGTCTAGGACCAGCATCCGAACATCGAGTTTACTCTCAACTTGAGTGGAAGAACCGTAACGACAACTGAAAGCTTATCCTCAGTTCGTCAGCACTTAGAAATACTTAAGTATTCAACGCAAAAACGTGTAGCAGACTTAGGAGGTAAACACCCAAGTCAGAACACACAGCCGTCATCAGGACAACTCAGAGAGAGAATACTTTACTAAGAAGCAAAATGCGTGTAAACAAGATATTGGATTGTAAAAACTCCAAGACAGAGGCACCCTCTAGCAATCCCAGCCGCCAGACCAACACATAGGTCCCAAAACGAGGCGTATAGAACTAGGCCCATTACACCGAGGAACAACAATCTCAGGACCTACCCCCAACCCGCGGCCAGCCCAAGCGTCAGTAGGTCCGAAAACAGGGGAACAGAGAGAACTCCGACACCAGCTCACAAAAGAGAGGAAAAAAATAGTTTCAGCCATTCCACAGAGATTGAGTACCCCCCCAAAACTCCATAAAGGACAGTCGACAAGGCCAAGGACCCAGAAGAGCCTAGCAAAGGCCCATCTCGTTACAGAGCAAGCAAGACCTCTCTCCAAATAGGCTAAACCCTCTGTTCCATCCTTTAGTCTAGAAAAAAGTCCTAAACAAGGACTCCATAGGAGAACAAGCCCTCCTAAGAAAAAGGAGGCCCAAGTAGAGACAGAGCACCCTGCCCATCGAGGCCAAGGCCACAGGCTGAATAAGAGAGCACTCTCCCACCGAGATGGAACCTGGAAGGAATCCCCTGAAAACTTAGCGCACAGAAGGGTGCATTAGCTACAGCGGGTTACCCTACAACCCTTCGCCTGCAGAATCGTGAAGTCATCAGGTTACCTTCTGCAAACCACCCAAGGGAAACCGTTCATTGAGCGTAGGCAAAGCCAATGAATAGCGGCATTCAGGAAATCTGGCAAACCATGACCAGATCTACAAGGCCAGACCAAAGGGTCATAGCCCCAAACAACCCGCATCGGGATCTACAAGGGAAAATGCTGAGCAAAAGCCTCAGCAACTGGAAGAACCAGGCGATGACAGGTTCGAGCCCCCAATGTTTAAAACAAACAATACTCCCAGAAATGTAACACCCCCGTCTGAAATACAAAACGGACCCACAGGGAGATATTAATGTAATATCCAGGAGAACCCGGAGAATGAGAACACCTCGCAAGTCCCCGACCCAAGAAAGAGACCACCCCATGCCGAAGAACAACGCTCCAAAGGAGCTAAGACATCTAAGACACTAGAGACCCATAGGCGTTGGACTACCACAAGACGTCTTAAAGCACAGGGAATACCACGAGGACAAGGTCACTCAATCAAAAGCTAGTCTCCACCTCACCATACGAGACAGGGACCAGCCAACGGAACCCTGATCTTCCAACAAATACTGGGAAAGATCTCAACAACTGACAATCAGGAGATTACGCCATCCCCACATGTCTAATGAAGTGAACCATTCAAAGCAGAATACGGCGGATTCCCGTATCCGTTAAGGATAGGATCCTCTAATAACTCAAAAACGTGTCTGAATAAAAACGTGAAGGTGAACTATTCTATAACGATAGGCACAACACTCAGGGACAGCTACACCTCACAGGGAAACTGTATAGGCCCACCCCAAGGCTGGGAGACCCCGGAACAATCGGGCATGAGCACAAATGCCAATAAATGTCTGGGCTTTGCAGACGCATAATCAACAAAAATATGTGAAAGCAAAAATGAGCTGCAACCTCCGGGGGGGGGGGGGGGGGGGAGAACAAGCCACCCTACTGTAAGGAGGGATACAAATAAACATAATCTGGGTTACCCGCATGTATAGTCGTAGGGAGTGGTAGGGAACTCGCTTCTCGGAGGACAGAACCCCCAGAGGCGGATGGCTCAGCGGACCCTTGATTCCCAGAGCCAAAGGTGCTCTATACGGCATATTGAACATAACTGATTGACTTGGTCAACGGGCCCAATTCGCTTTCTTCACAAATGGAAGAATCTGAAATTTTGAACAGTCTCAGCATCAGAATCTCCATAACTGGATAGAGAATATAATAATATGGACTAAAGAAAAACCTGACACCCACAATGGCTGGGGCACTCACCACCTACTACAACCAGACAGTAGCAGATCCGAATTTTTCAGTTGCCACACGGTCAGGAAAGCGGAAATGAAGACCAGAACGTAAACACGTCCAGTCACAAAGTGAAACATATAGTCCAAAAAAAGCGTGCCCAACCATAAGGTTGCATCACTTCAAAAGGCCCCTATGTCCAAGCCAAGAGCCCAGTTAACACTACCACATAAGCAGATTGAATCACATAAGGAAACATAATTAAAAAAAAAAACCTGTTCAATAATCCCCCCCAAGAGATATTAACCCTCGATTCAAGAACCAAAGGACCTCTCACTGAGGCCCTATTGTTTATACTTAAGAAGTCCCGCAGGATAGTACCTTACGGGAAAAAAAAGAAACAGTACATTCAGATGAAGTAACATGAAACGATCTTACCGGAATCTATGCCATGGAACAGGAACACGGAACTTCAAGTGTTGACAAATAGTTGCCGGCCTCCTCCATGGACTTGAGAGAAGCAAACAGGCAGTGAAGTTAGACAACGCCGAATTGCTTATGGAGCGGTAATAGGAATCAGGATAGATTTGCAGAAAAAACACTCCCTGCATCTCGGGACCTTAAATCCAGGCTCTCACTGAAAGGCTGATAGGATTACTTAAAACTCCCGTCCATGTCAAAGAGTACTACCCTCCATAAGAGGCAAAACAAACTTCTGATTACTTCTCAGCCAACCTCCTGGGACGAAAGGCAAAGAATGACTGGGGGAATGAGGGGAGTGGGATGAGTATTTAAGCCTTGGCTGAGGTGTCTTTGCCTCCTCCTGGTGGACGGGTTCTTTTTTCCCAAAAGTAATGAATGCAGCTGTGGACTCTTTCCATTTATGAAGAAAACCAAAATTAAGACTCCATGGAGGAGAAATAGACTTATAACAGGCTTGATACGGAATGCCCAGAGAATTTATGAAAAGAACACCATGAAACATAGGTTTTCCAATAACCGATAATAAATCTTCCTTGATACAGACTTACGAGCCTGCAAATAGTAATGATCAGTCAGAGAAACCTCTATGGACTAAGCACTAAACGTTCAATTTCCATACCTTCAAGTTTCGTGATTTGAGATCCTGATGGAAAAACGGCCCTTGAGAAAGAAGGTCTGCCCTTAAAGGAAGTGACTAAGGTTGGCAACTGGGACATCCGGACTAGATCCGCATACCAAAACCTGTGAGGCCATGCTGGTGCTATCAGAAACAACATGTGATTGTTCCATTATGATCTTGGAGATCACCCTTGGAAGAAGAACTAGAGGCGGAAAAATCTAAGTTGGAAAGACCAAGGAACTGCTAACGCATCCACCATCTCTGCCTAATAATCCCTGGACCTGAAAAGGTATCTTGGAAGTTTCCTGATTAGATGGGAAGCCAACAGATCTATTTCTGGAAGACCCCACGTCTGTACAATCTGAAAAAACACATCTGGATGTAGAGACCACTCCCCCGGATGCAAAGTCTGACGGATGAGATAATCCGCTTCCCAATTGTCTACACCTGGGATATGAATCGCAGAAATTAGACAGGAGTTGGATTCCACCCAAGAAAGTATCCGTGATACTTCTTTCATTGCTAAAGGACTGTGAGTCATGCCTTGATGATTGACATATGCCACAGTTGTGATATGTCTGTCTGAAAGTAAATGAAAGTTCTCTCTTTATGAGGCCAAGCCTGAAGAGCCCTGAAAAAAGCACAGAGTTCTAAGATATTGATTGGTAACCTCACCACTAGAGGATTCCAAAACCCCTTGTGCTGTCAGAGACCCCCAGACAGCTCCCCAACCTGAAAGACTTGCATATGTTAAGACTACAGTCCAGGAAAGACAAACAAAAGAGGCCCCTTGAATAATACGATGATGGTCTAAACCACCAACGTCAGAGAGAGTAGAATGCTGGGATTTAGGAATATCAATTGTGATATCCGAGTATAAATCCCTGCACCATTGATTCAGCATGCAATGCTGCAGAGGTCTCATATGAAAACGAGCAAAGGGGATTGCGTCCAATGCTGCAGTCATGAGACCTAAATCTTCCATGCACATAGTCACTGAAGAAAATGATCGAGACTGAAGGTTTCAACTGGCTTGAAACCAATTTCATTCGTCTTTGTCTGTTAAAGACAGAGTCATGGACATTGAATCTATCTGGAAACATAGAAAGGTGACCCTTGTCTGAGGAATCAAGAAAGTCTTGGTAAATTGATCCTCCAACCATGTCTTAAAAGAATCAACACAAGTTGATTTTGTGTGAGATTCTGCTAAATGAAAAGATTGAGCCAGTACCAAGATATCGGCCAAATAAGGAAACAGCAATACCCTGCTCTCTGATTACAGATAGAAGGGCACCGAGAAACTTCGAAAAGATCTTGGAGCTGTCGCCTAGGCCAAATGGAAGAGCGACAAATTGGTAAAGGTTGTCTAGAAAACAGAATCTCAGAAACCGACAGTGATCTGGAATGAATCGGAATGTGAAGATAAGCGTCCTGTAAGTCTATTGCGGACATGTAATGACCTTGCTTGAACCAAAAGGCAGAATAGTCCCTTATAGTCACCCATTTTGAAAGTTGGGACCCTTACAAAACGATTAAAAAACTTCATATCAGAACTGGTCTGAATGAATTTCTTTCTTTGGGACAATGAATAGATTTGAATAAAACCCAGAACCTGTTCTCCTGAGTGGAACTGGTGTCATCATCCCTAAAAGCTCCAGATCTGAGACCACACTTCAGAAAAGCCTGAGCTTTCACAGGATTTGTTGGAAACATGAGAAAGAATCTTCTCACAGGTCCGTCTTATTCTGAAACACTATTTGATACCCTTGAGAAACAATGCTCTGAATCCACTGATTCTGAACAGAATCTGCCAAATGTTTTGAAATAATTTAAATCTGTCCCCCACCAGTTGAACTGGATTGAGGGACGAACCTTTATGCAGTCTTGGGGGCTGGCTTTGGCCTTCTTATAAGGCTTGGATTTATTCCAACTTGAAGATGGCTTCCAACTGGAACAAGGATGCTTAGGGGAAGGAGTGGTTTTCTGTTCTCTATTCTGATGAAACGGAACAAAACCGATTAGAAGCCTTTAGATTTACCCTTAGACTTTTTTATCTTGGGGCAAAAAAAACTCCCTTCCCCCCAGATGGATAGTGGAAATAATAGAATCCAAACTGAGAACCAAATAAATTATTACCCTGGAAAGATAGAGATAGTAATCTAGATTTAGATACCATGTCAGCATCCAAGATTTAAGCCCTAAAGCTCTTCTAGCCAGAATAGCCTAAAGACATAGATTTAACATTAAACTTGATGATATCAAAAATAGCATCACAGATAAAATGATTAGCATGTTTAAGCAAACGAAACAATGCTAGACAAATCAGGATCTTTTTTTCTGATGTGCCTAAGCTATCCAACCAAAAAGTGATGCAGCCGCAACATCAGCCATAGAAATGGCAGGCCTGAGAATATAGCCAGAATGTAAATAAGCTTTCCTTAGATAAGATTCAATCTTTCCTAGCTAAAAGGATCCTTAAAAGTAGTACTATCTTCCATAGGAATAATAGTACATTTGGCAAGAGTAGAAATAGCCCATCAACCTTAGGGACTTTTTCCCAAAACTCCAAATTAGCCACTGATAAATGATATAACGTCTTAAACCTAGAATGATTAAAAGAAGCACCAGCTTAGACCATTCTTTAGCAATCACATCAGAAATCGCCTCTGGAACAGGAAAAACCTCAGGAGTAATCAAAGAAGGTTAAAAACAGAGTTTTACTGTTTTTTTTTTTTCAACAGGATCAGACTCAATACCCAAAGTAACCAATACTTCTTTCACCAAAGACCGAATATATCTTAAAAGATAAGATTTATCAATTTCAATGTCTGAAGTAGGATCTTCTGAAGCAGAGAGATCCTCTTCAGAGGAGGATATTTCAGTATGTTGTCGTTCATCACAAATTTAATTAATTTAATGAGATGTTTCAAAAGACCTTTTATGTTTATTAGAAGGTGAATAGCAGACATAGCCTTCTGTATTGCATCAGCTATGTAATTTTTCATATCAACAGGGATATCATGTACATTAGATGTTGAGGGAACAACAGGTGCTGTACAAGTTACTAATAGAAAGATTATCGGCATGCAAAAGCGTATAATGACAACTGTTACATAATATAGCCGGAGATATCTAATCTCAGCTTGCTTACAACAGATACACTTAGCTTTGGTAGAACTGTGTTTCAAGCAGCATGGTTCCTACAGTAGCTTCTGAAGACAGGATCAGACTGAGACATCTTGCAAAATGTAAAAGAAAAAACATTTTAAACAAAATATTCAATTTCCTCATATAGTAGTTTCAGGAATGGAAAAAAATGCATATGCTAAATAAGTAGAAACGCATAACAGCATAGCCCTCTAGAATATAAAGAGAGCAGGGAGCATAAAGGAAGTGTGGTAATATAATCAAAGAAAAATTTGGCGGCAAGTATGACGTACAATGCAAAGTGAAATTTTTTTGGCACCAAACAACCCGGAAATTACGCCAACTCGCGTCATTGCCAAACGTGACTTCGCACCAAACAAACCTAACGTCAATAATAGACGCAGGAAATGACAAAACTTGCGACACCTATAGACGCAAATTTTCGCCAAACAAATTTTGCGACAAAATTACGCAATAACAGCATGTTACGCCCTTGCAAGCCTAGATTTACCCACAAAATTAAGGTAAAAACAAATCAAATTGGAAAAAGACTAAACCCCAGGCAAGAACATTTAAAAATAACTTCCTAAAATATGATTCTCATACTGAAAACTGTTAGGTCTATTTATATTTCCCTTTTGGCAAATATAAGTAAATACATATATTTAAACATTATATTAATACATAAAGCGCCAAACATAGCTGAGAGTGTCTTAAATAATGAAACATACTTACCGAAGAACACCCATCCACATATAGCAGACAGCCAAAGCAGTACTGAAAACTATCAGCAGAGGTAATGGTATAAGAGTATACTCGTCGATCTGAAAAGGGAGGTAGGAGATGAATCCCTACGACCGATAACAGAGAACCATTGAAAAGATTTCCCATGAGTGAAAACCATAAAAATCAACAGGCAATACTCTCTTCACATCCCTCTGACAAACACTGTACACTGAGAGGAATTGGGCTTCAGAATGCTTAGAGGAGCTTATATAGAAGAAAATCATAAAAAATCAAGCACAAAACTTACTTTCACACCCTCCATAGGAGGCAAAGTTTGTAAAACTGAAGTATGTGTGTGGTGGGAGGTTGTATTTATAGGTATTTTGAGGTTTTGGAAACTTTGCCCCCTCCTGGTAGGAATGTATATCCTATACGTCACTAGCTCATGGACTCTTGCCATTTACAGAAAGAAACCTCCTCAGAAGATGGAGAATCAAACTCTATCCAGTTTAGAAGACATCATGGGATTCACAGCAACCGAAGGTTTAGAGTCATCTAAAGTAGCTAGGGACCTCCTTCAGTAATAACCGGAGGTGTTCCAGTTTAAATCTAAAATTTACCTCTTCAGATTCTGAGATTTTCCTGCCAAAGTGTCCAGAGTCTGAGATTTCACCTTCAGAAGCTACTGAAGTATGCTCCTCGTCAGACAAACGAGAAAGGTTTAACCACGCGCAGAATAAGAGGGGTCAGAAGCCTTACTAGCAGAGAAATGTTTAGATTTCCTCTTACGCTTGCCCCGAAGAAGGGAAAGCAGACAAAGCCGCCGATACTGCAGAAGTTATCTGTGCGGCAAAATCCCCTGGCAAATATACACCCCCAAGAGGTTAAGAGGACACGCAAAGGTACTGTATGTGAATCTGATAAAGCTTGGGACGTTTGAGAGAAAGCTGAGGCATATCCAGAACAGCAATATCCTGAGAGACATTAGTTTCACAAGGGATTTAAAGGGACAGTTCACACAAAAACTTTCTCACCTTTAATTATTCCAAATGATCCTTTTTACTGCTAGAGTGTATTAAATTGGTTGCAAGTAGCTCCTTTACCTCCTATTTCAGCATTTTGAAATAGCTGATTTAAGCTTGCGGTTTCCCAACCTATACTGAAGTTTTGATACTGAAGTATATGCTATTGACAAGCAAAGTAAACACAGTCAGCAGAAGAAGTTACACTCTCAGTGAGATGCAGGATAGTTAAGTAATAAAATGATCATTTTCCATTGTTCTCTCTCTTGTATTGAGCTATGGTGTTCCAGACAATTATAAGATAAGGAAGCAAGTCTGTGTACACCAAAGTTATAACATAATGAGATCTGATAATACCTTATGTTCAACCCCTTGTAATAGGCTGTGGTTTCAAAGCACAAAACCAGCTACTTCATATACACAAATAAACCCGAAAATGCAATTGCTCAAATATATTATACTCTGCAGGTAGTATAACAAGTCATTTAAAATACATTAATGAAAAACAATTTTACAGTGTACTGTCCCTTTAACTTGTCCTTATACTTTAAGGTCTCAGCTAAACAATTGGACAAAATTGCATAGGTAGTACAATTGGAACTTCTAAGCAAAGAAAACATTTTATTCACTATTAAATTGAAGAATATTTTTCAGATTCCATTGCAGATATCAGTTCCCACAAAAAAATAAAAATAAAATTTATAGTATAGAACAAATATAAATTCACTGGGAAAAAAAACTTTGAAAATATATCATCCAAAAAAGGGCACCTGTCACTTTAAACAAAAAAAACTCAGAGTGCTTCGAGGCTCCTACCGTACCGGAGTCAAAATAACCCACTACAAGGAAACTCTCCAGATTATGGTGACAGATTATGGCCCGGATTCCAATCAAACCGATCCGCCCCTTGCCATATGCTTTTACAATAAATGCTTAAATGACAAAAACTTCTTCCAACACAGTTTTCAAATAAAATTAAGTCTTAAGCAAACAGCTTAAAATTAACCCCTTAGTCTCTCTACAGGCCAGTGTTAAAGTGAAAGTAAATCTAGGATTGACTATTAAAACAAATAAAGGGGACTTTCATTCATGAAGTATAAGATACTTCATGTAGAAAGCTCCTCTTATTTGTTTCAATCGATCGCCGTTTCTTAGCTGCTATGGCAGCCCATGGCTAAAAATTTTTTTTGCTAAGGTGTGACTTTTTTTACCTCTTAGCCAATAGCTGTGCCGGTAAATCCGGCTTGGCCGACCATGGAAGCCGGATTTACCGCACGGCTATTGGCTACAAAGGGTGAAAAACAACACCTCTTAGAAAAACATTTTTTTAGCCGTCGGGCTGCTGTAGCAGCCAAGAATGGCTATCGATTTAAACAAGGAGCTTTCAACATGAAGTATCTTATACTTCATGAATGAAAGTCCCCCTTTATTTGTTTCAATAGTCAATCCTTGAATTGACTTTCACTTTATGCATACATTGTGCCTGCAATTCTGCCCCAAAAGTGTATCTAAGACAACTTAGATAGATAATCTATGGTCCTAAATTTGATCCACTAGAGGTTTTACCTCTAAAGTGCTATCCTTCAGAACCTAGAAGGAAAATGCACTTACCTGTGGAAACAGCTGCAGGTCAGGTAACAGCTACTAGGTCGTGAACGGTACTCCACCTCCCCGTCAGGAACCTGTAGTAAAAGAAAGAACAGAGTAGCTGACTCTGGCTTTCTACAGAGCGGTAGCAAAATGTTAGAAGTAAAGCAAAGACCTCCTCGCCGCCTTCTAACTGCTAAAAGCCATCAGTACTTTTACTCAAACGATTGACGTGGACACAGCTTGACCCTAATTCTTGCTTGCAGGGAAAGTACCCATAAAAGGATTATAATCTTCAGACACCAACTTCACACAACCTCCATTGACAGAGGCAAAGAGAATGACTGGGGATTATGGGTAAGGGAAGTTACACTTAATAGCTTTGCGGGGGTGCTCTTTGCCTCCTCCTGCTAGCCAGGAGTTGAATATACCACTAGTAATTGAATGACGTTGTGGTCTCTCCATGTCATAGGAAAGAAAATTCTACTGTAGACTGCCCCTTTAATTTACTGCTCATGCACTGAATTTCTGATATAAATTTTTTTCTAGAATTGTATAATGGAAAAACACACTTTGCATTCCCTTTAATCCATATGTAAACTATATACGGATTCCAATACATTTTAAACTCCCTTCTATGAGAATGTTTCCTTAAAAGGACCAGTAAATACAGATTTGCATAATCATTAAATGCATGATAAAAAGATAGCAATAGCACCAAGTCTGAACGTCAAATGAGTAGTAGATTTTTTTCTGACAAATTTCAAAGTTATGTCTATTTCCACTCCATCATGTGACAACCATAAGCCAATCACAAATGCATATACGTATATGCTGTGAATTCTTGCACATGCTCAGTAGGAACTGGTGACTCAAAAGTCTAAATATAAAAAGACTGTGCACATTTTGTTAATGGAAGTTAATTGTAAAGTTGTTTAAAATTGTCTGCTCTATCTGAATCATAAAAGTTTAATTTTGACTTGTCCCTTTAACTCAAGTCCTGCCATTAAAGGGCATATATGACAAATGGTTATATGACAATAAGGGATTATGAGCAAGGATATACAGAAGTTACATTGTCCCTTCTTCTATTCATTAGTTTGATTTCCCTCTAAACCAGTAAGCGAGACAATGATGAATGCAATTTTACCCTCACTGACATACTAAAAGCATTCATTTGAAATATTACTAAACAGCACAAAGGATTCTGGTCTTGGCTTACAAACCTGAATGCCTGCTTTTATCTGTATTATGGTCTTACCTGAATGACATTAACAATTTAATTAGCCTCTTGCATTTGTTGGCCATGCTTCAGGCTTTCAGATTAAATTTATTTCAAGCTGCTTTTTGTAGTAAGCATTTAATTATTATACAGTTCATAAAGAACATTTTAAATACCACTGTTTTATTTACGGTAAAACTGCACGTTATGCAGAACTGTATATCAAAAAATAAAAAATAAATAAAAAATAAAACAAAGACATGTTGTTAGATGGAACCAAAACCATTTTAATATTCTTTCAATTACTATTGGTTAAAGGGACAGTAAAGTCAAAATTAATCTTGAATTGGATTTGAGCGTGAAATTAAAAAAAAATCCAATTTGCCATTATTATCAATTTTGCTCAATAATTTTGACATCTTGTTAAAGGAATAGTCTAGTCAAAATTAAACTTTCATGATTCAGACAGAGCATGAAATTTTAAGCAACTTTCTAATTTAATCCTATTATCAAGTTTTCTTCATTCTCTTGGTATCTTTATTTGAAAAAGCAAGAATGTAATCATAGGAGCCGGCCCATTTTTAGTTCAGAATCTGGGTAGCACTTTGTGATTAGCGTCTAAATGTAGCCACCAATCAGCAAGCTCTACCCAGGTGCTGAACCAAAAATGCGACAGCTCCTATGCTTACATTCAAATAAAGATAATAAGAGCACAAAGAAAAATTGATAATAGGAGTAAATTAGAAAGCTGCTTAAAATTGCATGCTCTATCTGAATCATGAAAGTTTAAATTTGTTTAGACTATCCTTTAAAGAATAGTCCTAAATGAGCTCAGAGGCGTGCATGTATCCAGCCATCTGGCAGCAGTGTTTGCAACAATGTTTATAAGAATTTTATACACTGCCATAGAATGCTAAACCCTACTTAAGTTTACTTTACAACCAAGAGAACAAAGCAAATTTGATCATTGAAACATTCACCAATTCAACAGCATACCTAGAAATCAAAATGTAAACTTTCATGAATCAGATAGAGCATGCACCCGGAGACAACTTTTTTGTGACAAATTAAACCTTTTCAACGTCACAAGAGAGGTATGGGCCTGAAGGGGTTAATAGCCTGCAGCTCTGGTTCCCTTAACCTTGTAACTCTACAAAAAGACCTTAAAAGGGACACCACAATAACCCCCAAATCCTGTCCACACTGCTAACAATTTCTGCCACCACCAAAACTTCTAAATAAGATGGGGTGTTTTGGAACCACAATAACTCACACAATTAACAATTAGGTAACGTGTCTTTAACCTCGTCTCAACAGAGTGTGAATTCAGATATTAGAGCCCAAAGACAGAATGAGATTTCTATGTGTTTAATAACAATACAAGTTACACAGTGCCAAATTATAAAAACTTTCCAAAATAACATACAGCTACAAATTTACAAATTCTTTAAAAAAAATAATTGGGCCTTATAAAGAATACACACACAATATCAAACTTATTACCAAGTTCCTTTAGATGTTCATGATGTTAGCTGCTTGGGTCCCAGGGCAATTCTAACCCAGCCTTTCTGTTACATCAAGTTTAAAACTCAAATTCTCTTTGTCTTGTCAAAGTACCCGCCCTAGTCATAATTTATGACGAGTTAGCAAATGCACAGCTAGCCGTGGCTCACAGTCTAAGTCTCCAAGAGGAGGTGGAAGGAGGGGGTGGGTTTTGAAACTTCCTACACATTAAACAAAGAACATACAGTTCACATTAACCCTTTCCAGGCTGAGACCACAATACCACCTCTGCTGGGTAGCCAATCCAGGTATTAACTACTCCACAGGATTGTATCTTGACATTTTCAATTTACTTCTATCAAGTGTTCAAAATATAAAGAAGAGAAAGGCAGCTATTCCTTTTTAAAAAAAAAGCTATAGAGAACTTTACATTTCACTATTAAAAGGAATTTACTATCGGCTATATTACGAGTCGGTAAGGCTGTGGGGTGCTAACTAACGCTCCTTTTTTTCTTACCGCTCACTTAAGACAACGCTGGTATTACGAGTTTTCTGCAAGCCGGCGTTCGCCTCAGAAAAGTGAGCGTTGAGCAAAATTTTGCTCCACATCTCACCTCAATACCAGCGTTGCTTACGGTAGCGGTAAGCAGGTAAAACGTGCTCGTGCAAGATTTCCCCATAAGAAACAATGGGGTTGAGCTGGCTGAAAAAAAACCTAACACCTGCAAAAAAGCAGCGTAAAGCTCCTAACGCAGCCCCCATTGTTTCCTATGGGGAAAGAAAATTTACGTTTACACCTAACACCCTAACATGAGCCCCGAGTCTAAACACCCCTAACCTTACACTTATTAACCCCTAATCTGCCGTCCCCAACATTGTCGCCACCTACATTATATTATTAACCCCTAATCTGCCGCTCTGGACACCGCCGCCACCTACATTATACTTATGAACCCCTAATCTGATGCGCCCAACATCGCCGAACCCTACATTTTATTAATTAACCCCTAATCAGCCCCCCCAACGTAGCCGCAACTATATTAAATTTATTAACCCCTAATCTGCCACCGCCAACTTCGCCGCCACTATAATAAATTTATTAACCCCTAAACCCAAGTCTAACCCTAACCCCCCCTAACTTAAATATAAATTTAAATACATCTAAATAAATTTACTATAATTAACTAAATTCTTACCTGTAAAATAAACCCTAAGCTAGCTACAATATAACTAATAGTTACATTGTAGCTATCTCAGGGTTTATTTTTATTTTACAGGCAACTTTGTATTTATTTTAACTAGGTACAATAAGCAAAAAGGGCTATTTGTAATTTAGTATAGGGTAGGGAATTTTTTTATTTTGGGGGGGGGGGGTTATTTTATTAGGGGGATTAGATTAGGTGTAATTAGTTTAAAAATTTGTAATTTCTTTATTTTTTTGTAATTTAGTGTTCGTTTGTTTTTTGTACTTTAGTTTATTTAATTTAATTATATTAAATTGTAGTTAGTTTAGGTAATTAATTTAATTATAGTGTAGTGTTGGGTGTAATTGTAACTTAGGTTAGGGTTTATTTTACAGGTACATTTGTACTTATTTTAACTAGGTAGTTATTAAATAGTTAATAACTATTTAATAACAATAAATACAAAGTTGCCTGTAAAATAAAAATAAACCCTAAGCTAGCTACAATGTAACTATTAGTTATATTGTAGCTAGCTTAGGGTTTATTTTACAGGTAAGTATTTAGTTTTAAATAGGAATAATTTAGTTAATTGTAGTAATTTTATTTATATTTTTTTTAAATTATATTTAAGTTAGGGGGGTGTTAGGGTTAGATTTAGGGGTTAATACATTTAATATAGTAGTGGCGACGTTGGGGGCAGCAGATTAGGGGTTAATAAATGTAGGTAGGTGTCGGCGATGTTAGGGCCGGCAGATTAGGAGTTAATAAAATTTAACTAGTGTTTGCGAGGCGGGAGTGCGGCGGTTTAGGGGTTAATATATTTATTAAAGTGGCGGCGATGTCCGGTCAGCAGATTAGGGGTTAAACATTTTAGTTAAGTGTTTGCGATGTGTGGGGGGGCCTCGGTTTAGGGGTTAATAGGTAGTTTATAGGTGTTAGTGTAATTTTAGCACTTTAGTTAAGAGTTTTATGTTACGGCGTTAGCCCATAAAACTCTTAACTACTGACTTTTAAATGAGTCTGGAGAGGAGAGGGTCTACCGCTCACTTTTTCCAGCAATCGTAATACCGGCGTTAAGCAAATCCCATTAAAAAGATAGTATACGCAATTGACTTAAGGGGATTTGCGGTATGCTAAAATCGCGGAAAAAAAGTGAGCGGTACACCTGTACCTGCCTGACTCGTAATACCAGCGGGCATTAAAAAGCAGCGCTGGGACCCCTCAACGCTGCTTTTTAAGGTTAACGCAAGACTCGTAATCTAGGCGTATATGTTTAGTTGCATTCAGAGCTAAATAAATAGCATATGTATTAGAGTCTCCCTCACGTGATAAGGAAAAGCTACTATTGGAAGGGTCACATTCTCTTGAATTTTTTTCTAGAAGTGCTACAAAGTGTACATTGTGAGATATCATACTCTAACAACATTTTGTGAATCTGTTATAAATGTTAATTGATAAAAATCTTTGTAAGATACAACACAGAAGAATAAAAAAAACAAAAAAATAGTAACATAATAAAATTAAAGGGACAGTCTAGTCAAAATTAAACTTTCATGAATTAGATAATGCATGCATTTTTAAACCATTTACTTTTTTCAACAAATTTGCTTTGTTCTCTTGGTATTCTTTGATGAAAGCTAAACCTAGGTAGGCTCATATGCTAATTTCTAAGCCCTTGAAGGCCGCCTAATATCTTACTGCATTTTGACAGTTTTTCACAGCTAGACCGTGCTAGTTCATGTGTTCTATATAGACAACATTGTGCTCACTAACACGGATTTATGAGTCAGCAAAAATTAACTAAAATGTCTGTCAAAATAACATAAGGGGGCAGTCTGCAGAGGCTTAGATATAAAGTAATCAGAGGTAAAAAGTATATTAATATAACCATATTGGTTATGCAAAACGGGGGAATATTTTAAATAATACAAATTCTGGTTAGTAGACTGTCCCTTTAATTCATTGTTTCTCAGTCTGTCCAGAAATGCTAGTGTGCCAACATCCTCTGATGTCTTTTTTTAGTGACACACACTGTCACACTGAGTAACATTAAATAATATATAATTATACAGTATACAATTTCACATACATGCAAAATGATGAGATAAGTAATTGGGTTCTCAAAGAATTTGTCAATCCCAGTCAGTTACATTCTAAGACTTTTACAGGGAGACAATTTTACCTTGCTGGTTGATGCCTTGTAAGTGGTCTTCAACTTTTGAGAGAGCTGGCTTGTACTGTGACTAGCTGTGAAAAAGAACACAAATAAAATACTATACCACGGGATCGTAGCACATTATAGCAAGTTTCAATATTATTGCACCTGAAATCATTTACATTTACATATTATAAGAATTATTATTATAATCATTATCATAATCATTAAAATCATTATCAACATCATCATCATTATTAATACCAAGCTTGAATATGTCACAACTCTATAAAAGAGGCACATACAATACATGAAAAAGACAAAATGAAAAACCAAGAACTAAACCAGAGTTCTCTCTGTAGTGGGAAATTGCAATTAATGAATTGTTTGTGATCAGAGACAAAAGGTGCATCATTTGATGACAGAACATCAAGAAAAGGATGTATTATGAACTAGTGACACGTAAAGATTTTAAGAAATAAATGCTAAGGTTTCTCTGAAAAACAGAAATTTTGTAGAATATGTTAAAAAAGTTAGGGAGAAGAATTGTCATGCAAGACACATTTTAAATGATAGGCAGCGCTAATACGCCTCAAGTCATTGGCTCACCAGATATGTTCAGCTAGGTCTGTGGTGCCTTGCTGTTTTGGAGCGGAGTTTAAAAGGAACAGTGTACAATGATTTATTTAATGAGTCCCAAAAGAACCATTGTACCTGCTTGAATGTATTTGTTTACAAGATCCTTTACCATTATTTATTTCCTGTGTTATTCCCACCAGTACATCAGTACTCACTATATGCAAGAGAAATCACTTTCTCATCGACTATAAGAGGTACTAACATTTTTATTTTTATTTGCTATTTCTAAGAACTAATCTTTCTTTATACAGTGAGATATAAGATAAGGGAGACACTGGCCGAGCTTCAAGGGACATTTCAGATGACAAGCCTGCAACAGAAAGCTCAGAGGTATCAAAAGTTAGACAGCCCAGACTAGTTTGTTGCAGATAACTGATAAGCCCAGCTCACAAGCAATTGGTTACGCTCAGGCAGGGCCGGCCTGCATGCTCGATTGCGTGTGCAGTCTTAAATTCCGGCAGCGATGACAACCTTCTCCGCATTGATCCTCATAAATGGGGGACTTTATGGAGAAAGAGAAGCTCATTTGATGGGTCATGGTTTCAGTTAGCCGGAAAAGCTATTTCATATACAAAAATTAGCATAAAGGAGCAATTTTCCCATACATTTTAAGCTCTGCAGGTATTAAAACAAGTCTTTGGACCCATATTAAGGGGAATCACATTTTTAAGGTACACTGTCCCTTTAACTATGTATTTAACCACTTTGTAGATGTTAAAAATACAGTTACATGAAACAATTATACAATAACAAATTAAACAAATTAGAGCATTTACTTGTTGCACTTTTATTTCCCTTTAAATAATTTGCTCTGCCCTGCACAAAAACAAAGATGAGTAGATCATATTAATAAATTAAAGGGGTATTAATTTAAAAATGAAACATTCATGATTCAGATTGAATTATTTACAACTAAGTTTGCTCCTTTCCATGACAGCAAACTTAGGTAGGTTCAGGATCGTGCACGCTTCTAGAGAACTTTATGGCAGCAGTATTCTCAATAATGTTTAAATCATTATTATAAATAATGTGCTCCATACCTCAGTATACTCTCAGGTGCAACAAATTAGAGGAAGTAAAATTTGTACACTTCATCTGAATTTTGGAAATGTAATTTTGACATTTATGTTTCCTTTAAATGACTGAGATGAGGCAAAGAAATTTAGGCATTTTGCAGCATTTTGAAAAGTTAGGTTACAGATTCTGTTTTTTTTTTTTTTTTTTGGCTTTTTTTTAGGGAGTTTACACAAAAGCAAAAGGCGTTTATATTATCCTACATTTTTTAAAATTACATTAATTGAAATAAAAAAGTCACATAACCTCTTGTGTTGGAATATTAAAGACTGACAGAAAGCCACAAACATGTATGAATCTGTTATTTAAAATGTTTTTGTCTTAACATAAAGGGACATTAAACACTTTGAGATGGTAATATAAAATAATAAATTATATATATATATATATATATATATATATATATATATATATATATATATATATATATATATAACAAAAACAACTTTGCAACATGCTTCATTATTTATTTTGTCCAATTTTCCTGCAATTCCATTCTGAAATGGTGAGCTTTTCAGTTCCTGTTAGAAATGGCAGTGCAGAACACTGTTCTATTCCACACAGCCATTGGCTGTTCACTCTATTGACCTATTTATAACCGTCTCTAATTGGCCACAGCAAAGAAGGTAACCTAAGTTACAACATGGCAGCTCCCATTGTTTTATACACACCAAAACTTAACACTTATTTTGTCAATATTTAAACAGCTAATGAAATGTAAAAAAAAAACATCTACATGCTATTCTCAGACTAATCTTTTCTTTGAATGATCATTCAAGCTAGCATGTATTTAGTGTTTAATGTCCCTTAAATGTTTACTTTCCAGTTATTTTCATTGTTAAGAAATGTGATTGATTATACATTTGAAACTGTATTTGGTTTCGAATTGCATTTGAGATAATATCAACTCTTCAACTTAAAAGGCAGTAACTAATTGTCACTTACCTTTTGTTTTCATTTGTCCCTTGCTTAATTCTGCTCCATCCACAGTCTGCCCTTCAACTGCTAATCTTTCATTCAGTGTATCAATTTCACGACGTACTTTTGGAAACAAAAATATACACTTCAAGTTCTAACAATATCACTAATTAAAACTTAATACAATTATATATACAGTGATTGCTTAAATAAGAGCAGGAGCTTAGTTACATCTGACTGACCACAGCAAAAGACATAAGGCAAACATATTCAAGAGGGTTTTAAGAGGTATATCTCTGGACTGCTCTGCTATTGTAAAAAACTACAGAACAAAATCTATTTTTAATTAATTTATTTTGCAATGCAGGGCTTAACTGTAGATTTATACTGTGCATTTATTAAAAAAACACTTTAATAAAAAAAATATAACCCTGTAAAACACTGCAACTGTAGATTTATTTAAATTACATAGTTACTTATTCAGTATGTATGCATAGAAGGGATTCCAGCAGTACTTCAAACTCTACCTATTTCTTCAGAGAATTCTTCTTCTTCTAAGCAAGAAGTAACAAGTAAATTCCCATCCACAAGAATATCTATTAGGTAGTCGCTATATATATATCTATATCTCTCTCTCTCAATCAATCTCTCTCTCTCAATCAATCTCTCTCAATCAATCTCTCTCAATCAATCTCTCTAACGCTCTCTCTCTCTAACTCTCTCTCTCTCTAACTCTCACTCTAACTGTAACTCTAACTGTAACTCTCACTCTAACTGTAACTCTCACTCTATATATATATATATATATATATATATATATATATATATATATATATATAAATATATATAAATCACACTGCAAAGTAATGCAAATAATAAAAGTTTCTTACTTAAATAAAACTATATACATATCATGGCTAAAGGTAAAAGAAAACAAAGCTAATCTCATCATTAAGAGGGTTCCTCCCTTAAAAAATCAACTTCCTTCCTGTCATTTTTCTAAAAGATCTTATCTCTGGTAAGCATTAATTTTGTTTTCTCTTGTAAGGTGTATCCAGTCCACGGATTCATCCATTACTTGTGGGATACCAATACCAAAGCTATAGGACACGGATGAAGGGAGGGACAAGGCAGGCGCTTCAACGGAAGGCACCACTGCCTGTAAGACCTTTCTCCCAAATATAGCCTCCGAAGAAGCAAAAGTATCAAATTTGTAGAATTTAGAAAAAGTATGAAGCGAAGACCAAGTCGCCGCCTTACAAATCTGTTCAACAGAAGCCTCATTCTTAAAAGCCCATATGGAAGCCACTGCTCTAGTGGAATGAGCTGTAATTCTTACAGGAGGCTGCTGGCCAGCAGTCTCATAAGCTAAGCGGATTATACTTCTTAACCAAAAGGAAAGAGAAGTTGCCGAAGCCTTTTGGCCTTTCCTCTGTCCAGAGTAGACAACAAACAATGCAGATGTTTGACGAAAATCTTTAGTAGCTTGTAAATAAAACTTTAAAGCACGAACCACGTCAAGATTGTGTAATAGACGTTCGCTCCTTTTTTGAAGAAGAAGGATTAGGACACAGTGACGGAACAACAATCTCCTGATTGATATTCTTATTAGATACCACCTTAGGAAGAAACCCAGGTTTGGTACGCAACACTACCTTATCTGCATGGAAGATCAGATAAGGGGAATCACACTGCAAGGCAGATAACTCTGAAACTCTTTGAGCCGAAGAGATAGCTACCAAGAACAGAACTTTCCAAGATAACAGCTTGATATCTATGGAATGCAGAGGTTCAAACGGAACCCCTTGAAGAACTTTAAGAACTAAATTTAAACTCCATGGCGGAGCAACAGGTTTAAACACAGGCTTGATTCTAACTAAAGCCTGACAAAACGCCTGAACGTCTGGAACATCCGCCAGACTCTTGTGCAAAAGAATAGACAGAGCAGAAATCTGTCCCTTTAAGGAACTAGCTGACAATCCCTTCTCCAATCCTTCTTGGAGAAAAGACAATATCCTGGGAATCCTGACTTTACTCCATGAGTAACCCTTGGATTCACACCAATGAAGATATAAACACCATATCTTATGATAGATTTTCCTGGTGACAGGCTTTCGAGCCTGAATTAAGGTATCGATGACCGACTCGGAAAAACCACGCTTAGATAAAATCAAGCGTTCAATCTCCAAGCAGTCAGACGCAGAGAAATTAGATTTGGATGTTTGAAGGGACCTTGAAGTAGAAGGTTCTGCCTCAGCGGCAGAGTCCATGGTGGAAAGGATGACATGTCCACCAGATCTGCATACCAAGTCCTGCGTGGCCACGCAGGAGCTATCAAAATCACCAAAGCTCTCTCCTGCTTGATCTTGGCAATCAGCCGAGGGAGCAGAGGAAACGGTGGAAACACATAAGCCAGGCTGAAGGAACAGGGCGCTGCTAGAGCATCTATCAGCGCTGCCTGGGGATCCATTGACCTGGACCCATAACAAGGAAGTTTGGCGTTCTGACGAGACGCCATAAGATCCAGTTCTGGTTTGCCCAATAGTTTAATCAGCTGGGCAAATACCTCCAGATGGAGCTCCCACTCCCCCGGATGAAAAGTCTGCCGACTTAGAAAATCCGCCTCCCAGTTCTCTACTCCTGGGATATGGATAGCTGAGAGATGGCAAGAGTGAACCTCTGCCCATAGAATTATCTTTGAAACCTCCAATATTGCCAGGGGGCTCCTTGTTCCCCCATGATGGTTGATGTAGGCTACAGTTGTCCGACTGAAATCTGATGAACCTGACCGCAGCTAGCTGAGGCCAAGCCTGAAGAGCATTGAATATCGCTCTTAATTCCAGAATGTTTATTGGAAGGAGAGCCTCCTCCTGAGCCATGAGCCCTAAGCCTTCAGGGAGTTCCAGACTGCACCCCAGCCCAGAAGGCTGGCATCTGTCATTACTATAGTCCAATCTGGCCTGCCGAAGCTCATCTCCTGGGACAGATGGACCTGAGATAGCCACCAGAGAAGAGAATCCCTGGTTTCTTGATCCAGATTTAGTAGAGGGGACAAATCTGTGTAATCCCCATTCCACTGACTGAGCATGCAAAGTTGCAGCGGTCTGAGATGTAGGCGGGCAAACGGTACTATGTCCATTGCCGCTACCATTAAACCGATTACTTCCATACGCTGAGCCACTGAAGGACGAGAAGTGGAATAAAGAACACGGCAAGAGTCTAGAAGTTTATCAGGCCTTCGTTAGGTAAATCTTCATTTCTACCGAATCTATCAGAGTACCTAGGAATGAAACTTTTGTTAGAGGTGATAGAGAGCTCTTTTCTTTGTTCACCTTCCACCCATGGGACCTCAGAAATGCCAGAACAATGTCCGTGTGGGACCTGGCAACTTTAAAAGTCGACACCTGTATCAGAATGTTGTCTAAGTAAGGGGCTACTGCTATACCCCACGGCCTTAGGACCCGAAGGGAAGAGCCACAAACTGGTAGTGCCTGTCTAGAAAGGCAAACCTGAGAAAACGATGATGATCTTTGTGTATCGAGATGTGAAGATAAGCATCCTTTAGGTCTACCGTAGTCATATATTGACCCTCCTGGATCATAGGAAGGATGGTTCGAATAGTCTCCATCTTGAAGGATGGAACTCTGAGAAATTTGTTTAAGATCTTGAGATCTAAGATTGGTCTGAATGTTCCCTCTTTCTTGGGAACTACAAACAGATTTGAATAGAAGCCCTGATCCTGTTCCTCCTGCGGAACTGGGTGGATCACTCCCATAATTAGAAGGTCTTGAACACAATGTAAGAATGCCTCTCTCTTTATCTGGTTTGCAGATAAAAGTGAGAGATGAAATCTCCCTTTTGGGGGAGAGGTTTTGAATTCCAGAAGATAACCCTTGGACACAATTTCCAATGCCCAGGGATCCTGGACATCTCTTGCCCAAGCCTGGGCAAATAGAGAGAGTCTGCCCCCTACTAGATCCGTTTCCGGATCAGGGGCTGCTCCTTCATGCTGTCTTAGAGGCAGCAGCAGGCTTTTTGGCCTGTTTCCCCTTGTTCCAAGCCTGGTTAGGTCTCCAGACCGGCTTAGACTGGGCAAAAGTTCCCTCTTGTTTTGTGTTAGAGGAAGTTGAAGCTGCGCCACTCTTGAAATTTCGAAAGGGCCGAAAACTAGACTGTTTGGTCCTTAATTTGTTGGACCTGTCTTGAGGAAGGGCGTGACCTTTTCCTCCAGTGATGTCAGAAATGATCTCCTTCAGTCCAGGCCCGAATAGGGTCTGTCCTTTGAAGGGAAAGTTGAGAAGTTTAGACTTTGAAGTCACGTCCGCTGACCAGGATTTAAGCTATAGCGCCCTACGCGCCTGAATAGCAAAACCTGAATTTTTAGCCGTTCGCTTCGTTAAATGAACAACGGCATCAGAAACAAATGAATTGGCTAGCTTAAGGGCCCTAAGCTTGTCAATAATATCTTCCAACGGGGTTTCAACCTGTAGAGCCTCCTCTAGGGACTCAAACCAGAAAGCCGCGGCAGCAATGCATGCAAGAGGATAGAGAATAAAACCTTGTTGAATAAAAATTTTCTTAAGGTAACCCTCTAATTTTTTATCCATTGGATCTAGAAAAGCACAACTGTCCTCGACAGGGATAGTGGTACGCTTAGCTAGAGTAGAAACTGCTCCCTCCACCTTAGGGACCGTCTGCCATAAGTCCTGTGTAGCGGCGTCTATAGGAAACATCTTTTTAAAAACAGGAGGGGGAGAGAATGGTACACCTGGTCTATCCCATTCCTTAGTAATGATTTCAGAAAACCTTTTAGGGATTGGAAAAATATCAGTGTAAGTAGGTACTGCATAATATTTATCCAATCTACATAATTTCTCTGGGACTACAATAGTGTCACAGTCATCCAGAGTTGCTAAAACCTCCCTGAGCAATACGCGGAGGTGTTCAAGCTTAAATTTAAATGTAGACATAGCAAAATCAGATTGAAGTATCTTCCCTGAATCAGAAAAATCACCCACAGATTGAAGCTCCCCTGCTTCAGCTTCAGTATAATGTGAGGGTGTATCAGACATAGCTACTAAAGCATCAGAGAGCTCTGTATTTATTCTAGTCCCAGAGCTGTCTCGCTTTCCTTGCAATCCTGGCAGTTTAGATAATACCTCTGTAAGGGTATGATTCATAACTGCCGCCATGTCTTGCAAGGTATACGCAATGGGCACGCTAGATGTACTAGGCGTCCCCTGAGCGGGATTTATAGGATCTGACACGTGGGGAGAGTTAGACGGCATAACTTCCTCCTTGTCAATTTCTTCTGGTGATAAATTTTTTAAAGCCAGAATATGGTCTTTGTAATCTATAGTAAAATCAGTGCATTTGGTACACATTCTAAGAGGGGGTTCCACAATGGCTTCTAAACATAATGAACAATGAGTTTCCTCTATGTCAGACATGTTTAAAGAGACTAGTAATGAGACCAGCAAGCTTGGAAAACACTTTAATAACTGTGAACACGCAAAAAATAAAAACGGTACTGTGCCTTTAAAAGAAAAAAACAATCACAGAAACTGCAAAACAGTGAAAAAAGCAGTAAATCTTAGGAAATTTTGACAGTGTGTATAATAGGCTAAAAGAGCATTGCACCCACTTGCAAATGGATGATTAACCCCTTAGTTTCAAAACCGGATCAAAAAAACAATATAAAACGTTTTTAAACAGTCACACCAAACTGCCACAGCTCTACTGTGGCCCTACCTGCCTATACAACTACTTTGGAAGGCACAAAAACCCTATAGAAAGGTCCTAAATGTTCAGGGGACTCCTTCAGGGAAGCTGGATGTCTCAAACAGCAAAAACTAATGCGCAATTTAGGCGCGAAAATAGGCCCCTCCCAACCTGTACTCACAGTGAGAGGGCCCTAAAAAACTATCCCTAGGCAAAATCTAGTCAGCCATGTGGAAAAAACTGGCGCCCAGAATAAAGTTTTAATACCAATATGTAATAAACCTTCATACACCTTCAAGCAAACGTTATATCTATTCAGTAATGTGAGTAAATAATAAAAATATTACCCTTTACAGCAAGCATGATACCAGTCGTTATTAAATCACTGTAATCAGGCTTACCTTAAGTAAATCCGGTATTGTCAGCATTTTCTAGCATATCATTTCTCTAGAAAAATTTAAAACTGCACATACCTCAGAGCAGGAGACCCTGCACGCTATTACCCCCAGCTGAAGTTACCCATCTCTTCAGTTATGTGTGAGAACAGCAATGGATCTTAGTTACAACCTGCTAAGATCATCAAAGACCACATGCAGACTCTTCTTTAACTTTCTGCCTGAGGCTAAAATAGTACAACTCCGGTACCATTTGAAAATAACAAACTTTTGATTGAAGATAAACTACATTAATGCACCACATCTCTCTAGCTACTTCCCTTGTCGAGAGCTGCAAGAGAATGACTAGGAGGTGGCAGTTAGGGGAGGAGCTATATAGACAGCTCTGCTGTGGGTGATCCTCTTGCAGCTTCCTGTTGGGAAGGAGAATATCCCACAAGTAATGGATGAATCCGTGGACTGGATACATCTTACAAGAGAAATGGGTACAGGTGCACGTTTTGATCAACCCGGTCCTCTGTGTCTAATAACTTATTAACCAACCTATATATTCATCATTTCGGCCTTGTTCATATTCCACCACATGTGTTTTGTTCTCTTCAGTTCCACTACCTCAAACTACTTTAGGAACAGCTAGAGTTAATTGTAGATCCAGTGTTCCTCGAAAGCATCCTGCACAGGTGTTTACATCTTCCACCAACATCAATAAATCTTTTCAACTATGTTACAGGTCTTCCACTTATCTCACAGAGGTTCATTACACTAACATTCAATAACAGTCACAAATGAGGGTCATGGTCAAGGAAACGTGAAAGCATTATTGAGAAGAAAACCAAATGTGTCTTTTATGACGTCGCTTAATCTTTAAAAAAAAAAAAAAAATACAAATTATAAAAACTCTTGTATATCAAGCTAAACAATGTGTCTGCATTTAAAACTTTGTACATGAAAATGTGTATAATTCAGTGCTTGAAACACTACTTCTGAAATGCTTTCGTCAAAATTGAGCATTGTTTGACATAAGACATTTGGGCTAAAATAGGCTGTATCTTATGTGATCAATCTACCATAAAAGACGTTATAACCATATCTGGTCTTTTTCTTTGGCCAGTAAGCACAAAAGCCATAACAGATGGCGGGACAACCAGATGTCTTCCCCTTACACAATATGTCAAACATATGTCTGGGATAGGCTTTAAAAATTATTTGTCTAGAATTTTAAGGTTTCAAAGTCTTTTTTTAATGAGACCAGTCTGATCCAGTTAAGAAAAGTTTTTCTCCGTGAAAGACACAAAAGGATTAAAATGAAATATACCACAGGCAGGAAACCCTTTTCCTACTTAGTTGAATATTTGTTTTTTGTACAATACGCAAAAAGTTCTTACTGCCCAGTTTGTAAAGAAGAAGCTCCAAGTCTTTCTGATTTAAATAAATAATTTCGGTATCTTCACGGACGAAAAAAATAATCTTGGTTGTGCACAAAATCTTCTTTTAAACTACCAAGAATAGAGGTCTACAAGAACAGTAACAATTTCTGATACGGATAATGTAAAAGATATGGCCACTCAATTAAAATGATTTGCACTTAAGGTGTATTAGTTACTTTATAATTCAATTACCAAATATCTGTAGATGGGGGTTAACACAGCCGCTTAGGATTTAAAGCAGAATTTTGAGGTTGTGAAAGAAAGAGGAAGCCAACAAGGCAGGCACAAAGACATGTGAATCAAACCTGCATACCACAGCCACGCCAAAGCAATAAGAATGACTGAAGCTTGTTCTTTGGCTTTAAAATATATCTTTTGCAAACCCCAGCATCTATCAGGTCAAAAACCTCCTGGTTCAGAGACCACTCCCCCATTGGAGGCACTGGTGTCTGAGAAAGCCAGCCTGCCACTTGTTCACTAGAAACAAATAAAGGATATTTGCCTGGGTTTGGGCCAAATCTAAAGAGGACTGAAGACTGTGCAGAGTTCTAGAAGGTTTATTGTTAACCTTGCCACCTGAGGAGACCAAACTCACAGCTTTCTCTGGGGCAACACCCGTTCAGCACCCCAACTTTTCAGGCTGGCATCTGTGATGATCACTACCCATGCTGACCAAAGAAATGAAAGCGCCCTGAATAACCAGGTAAAGTCTGTCTTGTGATAAAACAGGATCTTCTGAGGAGGATCCTTGTAGTATCCATTTCACTGATACAGAATCTGCAATTGGAGAAACCAAAGATTAAATCTGGCAAGTGGGTCTGCATCTGAGGCAGCAAACATGAGCCCCACAATTTCCATGTGTTGAGCAACGGAAGGAAGAGGACTGAGTTGAAGTTGAGCACAAGCCTGCTGCATTGGCGTGTGAGTGACAGACATTTAGTCAATGAGAATTTGTGGCTAAGTTCTAGGGGGCACTAATGGTAACCCAGAAGATGTAATGTATCAAAAGATTGTATAATGAAAATATTGCAAAGTATCAGTCAAGCCGCAAACTGGATTTCAGTTCACTAGGGCTGCTCCTCTTCAAATTGTTGGGAACCTCAGACAGATCACTGAAAACAAAACACAAAAGGGTACCTCATACTGTAGACAGTATATTCAAAACAAGAAATTAAATATCCCAAATGGGTAACTCGCAATTAGGATAGGACTACCAAAAAACAGAATTTATGCTTACCTGATAAATGTCTTTCTCCAACGGTGTGTCCGGTCCACGGCGTCATCCATAACTTGTGGGAATATTCTCTTCCCCAACAGGAAATGGCAAAGAGCACAGCAAAAGCTGTCCATATAGTCCCTCCCAGGCTCCGCCCCCTCAGTCATTCGACCGACGGTTAGGAGAAAAAAAGGAGAAACTATAGGGTGCCGTGGTGACCGTGGTGACTGTAGTGTATAGAGAAAGAAATTTTTCTAACCTGATTAAAAAACCAGGGCGGGCCGTGGACCGGACACACCGTTGGAGAAAGTAATTTATCAGGTAAGCATAAATTCTGTTTTCTCCAACATTGGTGTGTCCGGTCCACGGCGTCATCCATAACTTGTGGGAACCAATACCAAAGCTTTAGGACACGGATGAAGGGAGGGAGCAAATCAGGTTACCTAAACAGAAGGCACCACGGCTTGCAAAACCTTTCTCCCAAAAATAGCCTCCGAAGAAGCATAAGTATCAAATTTGTAGAATTTGGCAAAAGTATGCAGAGAAGACCAAGTCGCTGCCTTACATATCTGATCAACAGAAGCCTCGTTCTTGAAGGCCCAAGTGGAAGCCACAGCCCTAGTAAAGTGAGCTGTGATTCGTTCAGGAGGCTGCCGTCCGGCAGTCTCATAAGCCAATCGGATGATGCTTTTCAGCCAGAAAGAAAGAGAGGTAGCAGTAGCTTTTTGTCCTCTCCTCTTACCAGAAAAAACGACAAACAAAGAAGAAGTTTGTCTGAAATCCTTTATTGCTTCTAAATAGAACTTTAAAGCACGGACTACATCTAAATTGTGTAACAAACGTTCCTTCTTTGAAACTGGATTCGGACACAAAGAAGGAACAACTATTTCCTGGTTAATATTCTTGTTGGAAACAACTTTTGGAAGAAAACCAGGCTTGGTACGCAAAACAACCTTATCTGAATGAAACACCAGATAGGGTGGATCACACTGCAAAGCAGATAATTCAGAAACTCTTCTAGCAGAAGAAATAGCAACCAAAAACAGAACTTTCCAAGATAGTAACTTGATATCTATGGAATGTAAGGGTTCAAACGGAACCCCTTGAAGAACTGAAAGAACTAAATTTAGACTCCAGGGAGGAGTCAAGGGTCTGTAAACAGGCTTGATTCTGACCAAAGCCTGTACAAAAGCTTGTACATCTGGCACAGCTGCCAGTCGTTTGTGTAACAAGACAGATAAAGCAGAAATCTGTCCTTTTAGAGAACTCGCTGACAATCCCTTATCCAAACCTTCTTGGAGAAAGGAGAGGATCTTAGGAATTTTAATCTTACTCCAGGAGAATCCCTTGGATTCACGCCAACAGATATATCTTTTCCATATTTTATGGTAAATCTTTCTAGTCACAGGTTTTCTGGCTTGGACCAGAGTATCTATCACTGAATCTGAAAACCCACGCTTGGATAAAATCAAACGTTCAATTTCCAAGCAGTCAGCTGCAGAGAAACTAGATTTGGATGTTCGAATGGACCTTGTACTAGAAGATCCTGTCTCAAAGGTAGCTTCCATGGTGGAGCCGATGACATATTCACCAGGTCTGCATACCAAGTCCTGCGCGGCCACGCAGGAGCTATCAGAATCACTGAGGCCTTCTCCTGTTTGATCCTGGCTACAAGCCTGGGAAGGAGAGGGAACGGTGGAAACGCATAAGCTAGGTTGAACGACCAAGGCGCCACTAATGCATCCACTAGAGTCGCCTTGGGATCCCTGGATCTGGACCCGTAGCAAGGAACCTTGAAGTTCTGACGAGACGCCATCAGATCCATGTCTGGAATGCCAAATAATTGAGTCAACTGGGCAAACACCTCCGGGTGGAGTTCCCACTCCCCCGGATGGAAAGTCTGACGACTCAGATAATCTGCCTCCCAGTTGTCTACTCCTGGGATGTGGATTGCAGATAGGTGGCAGGAGTGATCCTCCGCCCATTTGATGATTTTGGATACCTCTCTCATCGCCAAGGAACTCCTTGTTCCCCCCTGATGTTTGATGTAAGCTACAGTCGTCATGTTGTCTGACTGGAATCTTATGAATCCGGCCTTCGCTAGTTGAGGCCAAGCCTGGAGAGCATTGAATATCGCTCTCAGTTCCAGGATGTTTATCGGGAGAAGAGACTCTTCCCGAGACCATAGACCCTGAGCTTTCAGAGAATCCCAGACCGCGCCCCAGCCTAATAGACTGGCGTCGGTCATCACGATGACCCACTTTGGTCTGCGGAAACTCATTCCCTGAGACAGGTGTTCCTGGGACAACCACCAACGGAGTGAGTCTCTGGTCATCTGGTCTACTTGAATCTTTGGAGACAAGTCTGTATAGTCCCCATTCCACTGCTTGAGCATGCACAGTCGTAATGGTCTTAGATGAATTCGAGCAAAAGGAACTATGTCCATTGCTGCAACCATCAACCCTACTACTTCCATGCACTGAGCTATGGAAGGCTGCAGAATAGAGTGAAGAACTTGACAAGCGTTTAGAAGCTTTGACTTTCTGACTTCTGTCAGGAAGATCTTCATTTCTAAAGAATCTATTATTGTTCCCAAAAAGGGAACTCTTGTCGACGGAGACAGGGAACTCTTTTCTACGTTCCTTTAAATCCACGGTAGTCATAAATTGACCCTCCTGGATTGTAGGTAAAATTGTTTGAATGGTTTCCATTTTGAACGATGGAACTCTGAGAAATTTGTTTAGAATTTTTAAATCCAGAATTGGTCCGAAAGTTCCCTCTTTTTTGGGAACTACAAACAGATTTGAGTAAAACCCCTGACCTTTTTCCACAGTTGGAACTGGGTGTATCACTCCCATCTTTAACAGGTCTTCTACACAATGTAAGAATGCCTGTCTCTTTATTTGGTTTGAAGATAAGTGAGACATGTGGAACCTTCCCCTTGGGGGTAGTTCCTTGAATTCTAGAAGATAACCCTGAGAGACTATTTCTAGTGCCCAGGGATCCTGAACATCTCTTGCCCAAGCCTGAGCAAAGAGAGAGTCTGCCCCCTACTAGATCCGGTCCCGGATCGGGGGCTACCCCTTCATGCTGTCTTGGTAGCAGCAGTAGGCTTCTTGGCCTGTTTACCCTTGTTCCAGCCTTGCATTGGTTTCCAAGCTGGTTTAGTCTGGGAAGCGTTACCCTCTTGTCTAGAGGCTGCAGAGTTGGAAGCCGGTCCGTTCCTGAAATTGCGAAAGGAACGAAAATTGGACTTATTCTTAGCCTTGAAAGGTCTATCTTGTGGGAGGGCATGGCCCTTTCCCCCAGTGATGTCTGAAATAATCTCTTTCAATTCTGGCCCAAAAAGGGTCTTACCTTTGAAAGGGATATTAAGCAATTTTGTCTTGGAAGATACATCCGCCGACCAAGACTTTAGCCAGAGCGCTCTGCGCGCCACAATTGCAAACCCAGAATTTTTCGCCGCTAACCTCGCTAGCTGCAAAGCGGCGTCCAAAATAAATGAATTAGCTAACTTAAGTGCGTGAATTCTGTCCATGACTTCCTCATACGGAGTCTCCCTACTGAGCGACTTTTCCAGTTCCTCGAACCAGAACCACGCCGCTGTAGTGACAGGAATAATGCACGAAATAGGTTGAAGGAGGTAACCTTGCTGTACAAAAATCTTTTTAAGCAAACCCTCCAATTTTTTATCCATAGGATCTTTGAAAGCACAATTGTCCTCAAGGGGAATGGTCGTGCGTTTGGCTAGTGTAGAAACCGCCCCCTCGACCTTACGGACTGTTTGCCATAAGTCCTTCCTGGGGTCGACCATAGGGAACAATTTTTTAAATATAGGAGGAGGGACAAAAGGTATGCCTGGCTTCTCCCACTCCTTATTCACTATGTCCGCCACCCTTTTAGGTATTGGAAAGGCATCAGGGTGCACCGGGACCTCTAGGAACTTGTCCATCTTGCACAATTTTTCTGGGATGACCAGATTGTCACAATCATCCAGAGTAGATAGCACCTCCTTAAGTAATGCGCGGAGATGCTCTAATTTAAATTTAAATGTCACAACATCATGTTCTGCCTGCTGAGAAATTCTTCCTGTATCAGAAATTTCTCCATCTGACAAACCCTCCCTCACTGCCACTTCAGATTGGTGTGAGGGTATAACAGAAAAATTATCATCAGCGCCCTCCTGCTCTACAGTGTTTAAAACAGAGAAATCGCGCTTTCTCTGAAATGCTGGCATTTTGGATAAAATATTAGCTATGGAGTTATCCATTACTGCCGTCAATTGTTGCATAGTAACAAGCATTGGCGCGCTAGAAGTACTAGGGGTCGCCTGCGCGGGCATAACTGGTATAGACACAGAAGGAGATGATGTAGAACTATCTCTACTTCCTTCATCTGAGGAATCATCCTGGGCAACCTTACTATTTGTGACAGTACTGTCCTTACTATGTTTGGACGCTATGGCACAATTATCACATATATTTGAAGGGGGAACCACATTGGCTTCCATACATACAGAACATGATCTATCTGAAGGTACAGACATGTTAAACAGGCTTAAACTGGTTAAAAAAGTACAAAAACCGTTTTTAAACAAAACCGTTACTGTCTCTTTAAGTGTTAAACAGGGCACACTTTATTACTGAATATGTGAAAAACTATGAAGGAATTATCCAATCTTTACCAAATTTTCACCACAGTGTCTTAATGCATTCAAAGTATTGCACCCCAATTTTCAAGCTGTTAACCCTTAAAATGTGGAAACCGGAGCCGTTTGCAATTTTAACCCCACTACAGTCCCAGCCACAGCCTTTGTTGCGACTTTACCAATCCCAGGGGGGTATACGATACCAATTCAAGCCTTCTAGGAACGTTTTCAGTGGATACCAGACCCTCACACATGCAGCTGCATGCACTGTACTCAAAAGTAACTGCGCAATAATGGCACGAAAATGAGGCTCTGCCTACTATAGTGAAAGGCCCTTCCTGACTGGGAAGGTGTCTTAACTAGTGCCTGGCAATAAAAACGTTCCCCAAACAATAAAAGTGTGAAAATTAATTCAAACTTTCCAAATATAACTCAAATAAACAATCGATTTAGCCCTTAAGAGTGTCCACCAGTTAATAGCCCATAATAAGCCCTTTATTCTTTCTAAGTCTAAGAAAATGGCTTACCGATCCCCATGAGGGAAAAATGACAGCCTTCCAGCATTACACAGTCTTGTTAGAAAATGGCTAGTCATACCTTGAGCAGAAAAGTCTGCAAACTGTTCTCCCCAACTGAAGTTCTCTCATCTCAACAGTCCTGTGTGGGAACAGCAATCGATTTTAGTTACTGCTGCTAAAATCATACTCCTCTTTTAAACAGAACTCTTCATCTCTTTCTGTTTCAGAGTAAATAGTACATACCAGCACTATTTTAAAATAACAAACTCTTGATAGAAGAATAAAAAACTACAACTAAACACCACATACTCTTCACCATCTCCGTGGAGATGCTACTTGTTCAGAGCGGCAAAGAGAATGACTGGGGGGGCGGAGCCTGGGAGGGACTATATGGACAGCTTTTGCTGTGCTCTTTGCCATTTCCTGTTGGGGAAGAGAATATTCCCACAAGTTATGGATGACGCCGTGGACCGGACACACCAATGTTGGAGAAATATAGTGCATGTAAGCCAGGCTGGATGTCAAAGTCACCAGCTGACTAAACCAGGTTATTCTTTCTGGCAAATATAAAAGCCACACTTTAGAATCCTTGGAAATCAAGCATAGAAGTACATCTCTTAGTGTAGACTGTACTGTTATATAGTGACAAGCTCAAGAAATCCCAAGTGGGTACCTCACAATGTTGTACAGGAGTAATAGTGCATAAAGGAACGTTGGACATTCTAGTCTCCAGCTGACTTTTTACTAAGGTACACTCTTCTGTAGGGAGTTCCAGATTGCAGGTAAAAATGAACTAACGAGTTTCTCAGCTCTCAACAGGCCTGATGAAACAGCCTGTTGAGAGCTGAAAAACATTGCATAATATTTTATTGCAATTTTTACTAAAGTTTTAATTTAGTTAACATTAACTTAGATAGCTCATTTATTATTTTCTCCTTCCATTTTGGTTTTTACCTGCAATAAGGAACTTCAACAGAAAAGTGTACCTGAGGAGAAAGTCAGCTGAATACCAGGATATCCAGCATGCCTTCATGAACTAATACTCGTATAGTGCCAACATGATATAACAGTACAGTCTACACTATGAGATGCCGTTCTATGCTTGATTACCAGGGATTCTAACGGGAGACTTTTATATTCACCAGAAAGAACAACCTAGTTCAGTCAGCTGGTGACTGACATACAGCCTGCCTTACATGCACAATTGTTTTGGTAGTGCCACCCTGATTGTGAGTTCTCCAACTATGACTGCAAAGCAGTTGAAATAGATTGTGTGTGCATCACAGCAAGATGAATAGAGGGTGCCTGCACCAGAAAAGCATAAAGAGCTACATAGATTCCCTGAGTTCACAGTACAGTCAATAATGCTTATAGAGCCTTGGTAAAAACTCTGGGTGCCATAAAAAATGGAAGTGTTACAAAATAATTATGCCTGTTTAGGATGGAAAATCTGAGAAAGCGGACATAGTAATATGTAAACAAGCATCTTTTAAGTTGATGGTAGACAAATTGAGTCTCCTGCACTAATGGAAGTATAGTGTGAATTGTCTACATCTAGTTTTTAGGTCCAAGATAAGCCAAAAAGTACCTTCCTTCTTTGGTATACTATAAAGAGATTGGACTAAAATCCCTGATTCATTTCTAAAGCAGGAACTGGAGCAATTATTGCCATTGTTTCCAAGTCATTCACACAAGGCAAAAGGTTTTGGCCTTTAATGGATCTCAAGGAACTTGAGACTTGATAACTACTCCTTGAGGAGGTTTTGATTGAAAGTTTATTCAATACCCCTGAGAAATGATTTCCAACACCCAAGGATCCTTAATAGACCTCTACAAAGCCTCCAGAAAAGATTCAATCTGTCCCTTACCAGAAACTGGTTGTGAATAGGGACAAAACGCTTTTGCAGACTTTGAGGTGGGAGGGAATTTCTTGGGTTTGCTAGGCTTTGTTCCAGGCAGTACTGAGTTTACAATAAGTTTTAGGGAAACCCCATCTCTAGCCAGAGGAATTTTTTTTGATTCTTGAATTGCTGAAAGAAACAAATGTCCTGCATATCTATTTTTTAACCATAGGTTTTTGATCTTGTGGCAAAAATGCTCCCTTGCCTCTAGTTATTGTGGCAATAATTGCATCTGGTCCTGGTCCAAACAGGAACTCTTCCAGAGTGACTTCCCCAGAAATGAGCTTCAAAAGGGTTTGACACTAGACTGCAGTAGCTGCAGCTACACTGACAGGTAGTCTAAACATAAGCTGGATTGTTTTCTTTGTTTCACTTTTAACTTTCTTGGATGACAATATACATTTATCTGTCTGCAGCAGAGGAATTAATTTGACTCTTGTTTTTATTGTATATAGTGGCTGCTTAATTGTATGTTGTACAATTTGGATTTGTATTGTTAAAGTTTTTATTCATTTTCAATAAAATGTACTATATTTATTTCACATACTTGTATATCTGTTTTATTTAACGTAAGTTGCATAAATAAAAAGAGAGAAGCGCTCAATCTGAGAACTAATAATAGCATAATAGCTTGTTCTATGGCTAGCTACCACCCAAGAAGCAGCCTCCCTTTGCTCAACATGTGCCTTTCACAGAGAAGAACTTTCCTGAAGCATACAAGTCTGATCCTGACTTCACAGTACAATCCAGCCCCGAAATACCAGGCAATCCCTCTCTGAACGAGAGAAACAGCAAAACCCCAAATGTACATTTCGGCCTATTGTGGGCCTCGTCAGTGAGGTGCAGCCATATCCCTCTAGGCAAACTGAGCAACGGGTCCACATCTGGATTTCTGCATCAAATTTAGGGAGACTTCCTCAAGTGTCATAATTTGTATAACAAAAAAGAGAGAAGCTCTCAACCTGGGCACGAACAATAAAATAATAGCTCGTTCTATAGCTAGTTATCACCCAAGAAGCAGCCTATTTTTGCTCAACATGTGCCTTTCACAGAGAAGAACTTTCCTGAAGCATATCAGTCTGATCATGACTTCACAGTACAGTCCAGCCCAGAAATACCAAGAAAAGAAAGAGAGGCAATCCCTCTCTGAACGAGAGAAACAGCAAAACCCCAGATGTACGTTTCGGCCTATTGTGGGCCTCGTCAGTAAGGTGCAGTCATATCCCTCTAGGCACACTGAGCAATAGGTCCACGTCTGGGGTTTTGCCATTTCTCTTGTTCAGAGAGGGATTGCCTGGTATTTCGGGGCTGGACTGCACTGTGAAGTCAGGATCAGACTGATATGCTACAGGAAAGTTCTTCTCTGTGAAAGGCACATGTTCAGCAAAAAGAGGCTGCTTCTTGGGTGGTAACTAGCTATAGAACGAGCTATTATGTATTGTTCGTTCCCAGGTTGAGCACTTCTCTCAATTTATTTAACATAAGACTTGCCTTCGTGGGTGCCTACATTTGTTGTTTGTATTCTAAACATAAAGCCTGCCAGCTGGAAGGATCTTCTGTGAAAGCCTTCAAGCTTTCTGTCCATGGGATCTTTAAGAGAGGTTCCATCCTCTAAAGGAATTGTAGCCCACCTAACAAGAGTGGATATTGCTCCAATAAACTGGTAATGGTATGGTAATTTACCATACTTCTAATTTTGCAGAAGGGAGAGGAAACATTGTTTAATTTTATGGACAGAATAAAAGGAATACACAGTTTGTTCCATTCCTTATTTATTAGATCAGAAAAAGAAGAAATTCATTGGGAAAGTAAATGGCTGTCTGGAGACTGTTTTAAAGAATGTATTTATCTTTTTATCTTGTTGCTTGTCTGTAGCAAGAGAATCATCTGCTTCCAAAGCAACTAGAACCTACTGTAGCAGAGTGTGCATTTGCTCAGTCATAAAATAAAAAAAAAACACATTGTCTGCCACGGTGGTAGGATCCTTCTGAAAATTCGTCATCAGAAGAGGAATCTTGGGGTTTAAATGTACCCCTTTCCTTTTTGTGGTGTTTAGAAGGGTTCCTCCTAAGGAATGTCTCTGATGAGCTAAAGTCCAGTAAAGGCTAATTTTCTGCCCCTTGCATGCATCTGTGTTTAACTGCTGAGGCATTGCGTCCATCAATTCAGTAATGGCAGAGTAAATATATTCTTTAAATTTTGGAGATAGCTCCACAGAAACCCTCTCTGAACACTCTAAGGGCAGAGTTGCAAAACTCTGTCAACATAGTAAAGAGAGATGCGGATTATCTGAAATATATATAAGCACAGAAGCAGTATAAAGGAATACAGGTTGTTAATCCAAGTGAGGACCAATAGATCGTAATTGCACAGTGGAAAACGGATAGTCCCTGTTAGGAAATACAGTAAGCGCTATAAAACAAAAAAAAAACTATCAAACACTAATGGCTACATAAAAGAATTAAACAGCAAATTAAGGGTTAAATATTCTATTCCCAACTATTTAGGTAAGCTTTAATATGCTCAGAAAGCAACACCTCTAATGGTCCTGAGAGCTTTTACTGACACGACCTAGACGGCTACCACACTGAAGAAGCAGGAATAGAGGATGACAGGAAGGAAGGCTAAAAGCATATCAAAATGAATAACTCTTAGCGCACTAGCCCTACTGGTGAGCACTAAGACCGAATCCCGGTGTCAAAACCCAGGATTTGTGAGAAGGTGAGTAAAGAGCTGTATTAAAGTTTTTTTCTTAACACTGGTCACTCTACATTAAATAGACAGTAACACATTTTTTTTAAAGTTTAATAGTGCATAAAAGTTCCTTAAAAATGTCTGGTGTGTGTATTTCCCCAGGCTATGTGACTGTGTACATGTTCATGTTAAAAGCCAGTGGGCTATGAAGGTGCACTGGAAAAAATGGTTAGCACATTCTCTTATTGTGCTTACTCAGCTGCAGATGATGGGTTTCAATAGACGGACCCATCTTAGGCAGTTCAAGCACAGTGCCAAGGATATCACAAGGCGCAGATCTATCTGCATTACACCTGGGAGGTCTGCAATATCTCACAAGGAACAGCACACTGTAGACCAGGGGTTTGGCAGAAAAATTTGCATTTCACCAAAGAGGTCTGTGGCATCTTCACACTGGGAAAACTTTTTCACTGCCTGACAAACTCCCGTCTTCCCATCATTCCTTCATAGTGGGAAATTGGGTCTCAGCTCTGTTAGAGAACCCCCTATCAACAACATGTGGATCAGCACTTCCGAACTCACCTCACTCCAACTTGGAGGCAAAAATTTGACTGAGTGATTCTAAGGTTGAAGGGATTAAAACTCTGGTAAGTGGGGGGTTGTTTTTCCTCCTCCTAGAAGACTAGAGAGTAATCCCACATGCAATGTCTTGTGGACACTTAGTATTTTATCAAAGAAATATATACTCTCCAAAACATCAGATCATCAATAAGAAAAATAAATATTGCACACCACCAAAGAATGTACTTATTAACTGCAACTTCTCCTTGGTTAACCCTTATTGGTGCTTAAAGAGACACTAAACCTATTATCAAATGTTCTTCATTCTCTTGGTATCTTTATTTGAAATGCAAGAATGTAAGTTTAGATGCCGGCCAATTTTTAGTGAATAACCTGGATTGTTCTTGCTGATTGGTGGAAAAATTCACCCACCAATAATCAAGTGCTGTCCAGTGTCTGAACCAAATAGCAGCTTAGATGCCTTCTTTTTCAAATAAAGATAGCAAGAGAACGAAGAAAATTGATAATAGGAATAAAATAGAAACTTGCTTAAAATGGCACGCTCTATCTGAATTACGAAAGAAAACATTTAGGTTCAGTGTCCCTTTAAATAGGTCACCATGACAGGAATCATAGGAAATGAAATACCTGCAAATCAGTAGTGGTGATAAAGAGATAAATAGCTTTATTTATTTGTATTAATATTTAGTTTTTATGATAAATGATTTTATTTTTTAAAGTTCTTAAACAACAATATCAGAAAATGATCAAAGAGAAGGCTAAGACTTCCGGTGGGGGCGGAGCTGTTAGACACGCTGTTGCTGCACAGCTCGGGTGCTCTGGAGAATAGGAGCAAGAAAATCTCCCCCAGCATCTACTTGCCTGCGTGACCCAGAATCGCTGCGGTCCGTTGCAGGCTAACAGGCGGCGTCTACGCCTGTGCAGAGGAAGCCCTGGTACTGGCGGTAAAGCCCGGCGGTGGATACCGCAATCACCGCAGAGGAGCCCTGCAGAGTGGAGAAGAGGGGCGTCAAAGGCGGGTAAGCTGGATCTTTGCCCGTGAAGCGGTCGGACTCACTGTTTGGAATAGCCGCTGGTAGGAGGGGGTAGTTTGTCCGTTGAGAGATCGGCGGGCAGCGCTCCCTCCTCGCAGTGAAGAGTGTCTCACCTGGTTGACTGAAGGTGTGAGGAGACGCCGACTTTCCCCTTTGCAGTTTTTCCCAGGCGGACTGCCAAAAGTTTATTAGCTGCTGGTAAGGCATACCTAGCCTATGGGCATATACTCCCTTTACACTGCTGCATCTTGTGCTTTGGGGATTGAGATATGCATTTAAGCTGAGGCACTGACTTTCTTTGTTAAAGGGGTTTGGACCTGAAGTGAGCCAGTGACAAGAAACCCTCATTGATTACCTATATTGCACTTGCTACCTTAGGCCTATTCCCACCTGAGTCTCTGGGCAATATCTGGGGGAAGTGCTTTACAAGAATGAATATGGGGTATTCTGGTACCTGATGATACAGCTGGTTATACCTATTACTGCCCTTATTAATGCATGAAAGTGAATCCTGAGATATAAGGAGAATCAGCACTCTACTTGACTTTTGCTTTGGTTGCGGTAACGTTGTTTTACTTGATCTCGTCTGAGTCATTTGGAGGCCTTTTGTGCAGCATTCTTGTTGCAGGACTTTGGTATCCTCTGACTCTCTGTTCCCCACTTTACCTGTTCTGTGGATTGTATGTTTATTTGCAGACCAAGAGTAAGAAGAAGAAAGAGGAGATAGGAGGGGAGAGGCTGGAGAGGAGAAGGAGGAGAAAAAAAAAGATTTAAATGTCTATCAAAGGACTGCTTAATGTTGGCTAATGTAAATGGATGTTTGCATGTTTTTTTCAGTATAGATTTTCCTAGGGGTCTTTACTTCTCTTCCTGTTTAGATCAGTGTCCAGCTTGAGAGATAATACATTATTCTGTCAAAAATATATTGGTGAAAATTTCCTTAGAGAAAGGGGTTTACTCCATACTAATATCTATCTGCATACTATAATTATTGAATTGCACAGGTGTTCGCTTTCCATAACCATAATTGTTAAAGCCTACAGGCCCTAATATCACTGTTAACCTATTCTCTACACATAGGTTAAAAAGTCACACAAAAAAAAAAAAAAAAAAAAAGAGAAGGCTAAAAAGACTTCCAATCAGTAGACAAATGTATTATAAACAAACAGATACACATGCTGCTTTATTGTAATACTCACATTCCAGGTTCTCAATGTAAAGATTCTCAAATTCTCTTTCTATCTGGCCAAAAAGTTCCAACAGTGTACTGCGAACAGACGCTGGCAGCTTAGAATCCTATGTTACATAAAAAGAGAACATAGAGAAGGCGCTATTACTGTTCTGAATAATCAGTTCCTTAAAGGGACACTAAACCCACATTTTTTCTTTCATGATTCAGATAGAGAATACAATTTTAAACAACTTTCCAATTTACTTCTATTATATAATTTGCTTCATTTTTTAGATATCCTTTGTTGAAGAAAGAACAATGCACATGGGAGAGCCAATCACACAAGGCATTTATGTGCAGCAACCAATCAGCAGCTACTGAGCCTATCTAGATATGCTTTTCAGCAAAGAATATCAAGAGAATTAAGCAAATTAGATAATAGAAGTAAATTAGAAAGTTGTTTAAAACTGCATGCCGTTTCTAAATTATGAAAGAAAATTTTTGGGTTTAATGTCCCTTTAAACATTGTAAAATTTAATTTACTCCTATTATCAATTTTTCTTCGTTCTCTTGCTATCTTTATTTGAAAAAGAAGGCATCTAAGTTTGTTTTTTTGGTTCAGTACTCTGGACAGCAGTTTTTTATTGGTGGATGAATTTATCCACCAATCAGCAAGGACAACCCAGGTTGTTCACCAAAAATGGGCCGGCATCTAAACTTGCATTCTTGCATTTCAAATAAAGATACCAAGAGAATGAAGTAAATTTGTTAATAGGAGTGAATTAGAAAATTGCTTAAAATTTCATGCTCTATCTGAATCACAAAAGAAAAACTTTGGGTTCAGTGTCCCTTTAAGAACTTATAATAAACAAGGACATGTCAATGATCCATAAATTAGCAGAATTAGTAACTATTAATATTTTTCTTTAACGGATACATAAGTGCAAAAATAAAAAAAATCTCTGTGTTAGAGCATTATGATTGCACTATTGCTTGCATGTAATTGTGTGTTTAACCCTTGAAAAGTCAGCTCCAGAAAAGCAATGCACTACTGGGAGCTAGCTGAACAGATCTGGTGAGCCAATGACAAGAGACATGTTTGTGTAGCCACCAATCAGCAGCTAGCTCTCAGTAGAGTATTGCTGCCCCGGAACCAACCTAGAAATGTTTTTTGTTTTTTTAAAAGGATACAAAAAGAATAAAATAAATGGCACTTTGTTTATACAGTGTGTGCCTGAGTCAGACAGCAGATCACTTTCATTTGCAGAGGAGGTAGGAGTTACTTAGCAAATATTTCTTATTTCTTTATGCAATTTCGGATTGTAACTTCAGTGTGGTAGTAGTTGTATGGTAGGGCCAGGGGTTCATAAAAACAATTTTTTTTTAGCAGCAGTGTATTTATGATTATTGGACAATGCTGTAGAAATTCTATATTTAAAACCATGCAGAAAGGTTTCCTCCTCAATACACAAATGGTAGGTGCCCTTTTGGAAGATATGCATATTTTTTTATTTATATATGTATATATATTACATTCCAGTTTACTGCCCCTTTATGCAAGGACTTTCCAGATGCAAGAAGGCATTGTATCTAAGATTTTTACATCTGCATAAAATGTTATATTCAGTGTTTGAAATGAGACAGGTTAACTTAAAACTGTTCAGTTTACACTACAGCTGACTTAATTTTGAAATACATACCAACAAGCCTAAATCCTGCATTTAACCAGATCTAATGGTATGAGTACCACAGCTTATGGTTCCACCAAGACCATAAAGAATACAGCATTTTCAAAATCCATAAGTACAGCTGACTGATGGGAACATTTGTACACTATATTTGAAGTGGTGCTCTTGGTTAGGGGGAAAAAACAAACATGTGTCAACCTTTTAAAAGTACTTTTCTTCATCTAGCTATCTACCCAGATCATTAATGTACAATTTTGAATTCACAGAATTATTTTTGTTGCGTGTCTGTTTATGTCTTTGTGCTTTGGTTTGTGTCTCTATGAGTGTGTATGTATTTTTTTCTGTAGGTATGGATGTCTTTGTGCATTTTCTGTGAATGTCTGTGAGGGTGTGAGCATATGTCTGAGCTTTTTCTATGGGTGTCTCTGTGAGGGTGAGTGTATGTTTGTCTTTATGTATTTTCTCTGGATGCCTCTGTGAGGGTGGGTGTGTATGTTTGTTTTCTGTAGATGTCTCTGTGAGGGTGTGTGTGTGTGTATGTATGTATGTCTGTGTGTTTTCTGTGGATGTCTCATTGAGGGTTTGTGTATGTATGTCTTTCTGTGTTTTATGTGGTTGTCTCTCTGTGTGTGTATATCTTTGTGTGTTTTCTGTGGGTGTCTGTGCATGTCTTTGTGTGTTTTCTGAGGCTGTCTCTGTCTGCGTTTCCTTAGGTGTATGTGCAAGTTTGAGTTTGTGTGTGTGTGTGTCCATTGTCTGTTCCTTTTTAGGACATTTTGACCTTACTACTGATATTCACATCTTTCTACAGACTTTGAGACTAATGACACCTTTCCGGAAGTCACCAATCCACCATTTAACCTTTAAATTATTGTTTAGGCAGTTCAGGGCCCTTCCTTTCAGTCACTGCATGCTGTTATCATTTAGTTGGCATCTTCGTTTACAAAAAGATAATCAAAACTCCATATTTTGTTTTCTAAATCTCCTTTTTTACAAAACTGTAGTTTACCTCATTACTTGTCAGGTCAATGTAAACAATTGCTGAGTGTCTGTTTGGGTGTCTGTGTCTGAGTGTGTTTCTTTGCGTGTCTGCTAGAGTGTCTATATGTGAATCCTTATGTGTGTGTGTTTCAGTGTATGAGTGTTACTGTGTGTGTGTGGGTATGTTACTACCTTTACAACATTTCCAAGTTTAAATAGACACTTAAGAATAAAGTGCATATACGTTTTAGTCACTTGGTCAAAAATTGCACATGTCAAAGGAGGGGGGGGGGGGGGGTGCCCTGATCAATGTTTAAGTCAGGGGCCCCAAATTTTCTAGTGGCGGCCCTGATGGCCGGTGTTCCTATCCATTCTCTACGTCCAACTGGCAATGAATAAAGAGGTAAAATTGCTGAACATTGTTCTATCAGAACATGCATCTTTATACAACCAAGGCCAGAACTTTTATTTCCTAAAAATTTTTATTTCATCCTCCTAATCTTCTGAACCATTCTGCAAATTGTTATGCATTTTACTCTCCTTTTTCTTGTGCATCTCTAAACCCTTTCTTTACATGTCTATAAATTTACACAGGCATGATATGCGGCTTTTTTAATTATCCAGTTTTTTTTTAGCAATAAATAAATACGCATCAGTGATTTTAATTTTGTGTCTATATGAAATAGAAAACCCCAAACCACCACCTTTAACTTAAATGGAATGTGTACTGTGATTCCCCCCATATAGTAACAATTATTCATTTCAGCTGCTGGAGTTATTAATTGGTTTACAAATGGCACTGTTACCTTTAGTTTGTCATTTGAAATAGATGCTTTTGACTGTTGAAACCACCACCTATACTGAAAATGTCAGCACAAAGTACTGTGTGTTTTTCTATGGTTATAGAAAAGCTTTGTAAAACTTGAAGTAGCAGATGAAATCACACGTAGTGGGGTTGGGAGAGATAGGTACTAAAATTTTAATTTTCAACTGTCCACTCTAAAAATTAGTTTGTGTATATAAGGAGGGATACGGAGGAATTTGCATATAGAAGAAAAACAAAGACGAGATTTGCCCTTCCTGCAAGCTCAGCCCTTTTGGTCGTTATTTCGGCAACTTCCCATACATTTTATAACTTGCAGCTCGTATAAGAAGTCAATGTAAAAATATTTAGGAGAAACACATTTTACAGTACTGCAAATGGATTTATAAATGTAATTTTCCATCTCTCTCTTTCAAACATATAAGTATTTTCAAATTCCAAACTCTGTGACCTGGGTTGTTGAAATGTTTTCTCACAAGGCCGTCGGCTTTCTTGTTTTGGAGCCTATAATGGTGAAGGTTCATGCTTTTGCTGAGTTTTTGGTCTGTATCAGTTGTTCTAGAGCAGAGGATGAGTGAAAATGCAATGTGCCAGTGTCTGTGGGCCTAGATGGGTGGCTATTTACAATCACTTTTTAAGATTGGGGTTGACTCAGAAAATTGGCAGGTATGGGAAGCGGTTTTCTGTCAAGTGTTCCTGTTCCATAATGCCTCTATAATAATTGGGGATTGTATATTTCAACAAGTGTTATTTTCTAGTTATGTTTTACTTCAAATTATTTTCTTTTTAAAGGGATACTAAACTTACATTTTTTCTTTCATGATTCAGATAGAGCATACAATTTAAGCAACTTTCTAATTTACTCCTAATATTTTTTCTTCTCTTTCTATCTTTATTTGAAAAAGCAGGAATGTAAGCTTATGAGCCAGCCCATTTTTGATTCAGCACCTGGGTAGTGCTTGCCGATTGGTGGCTACATTTTACTTACCAATCAGCAAGTGCTACCCAGGTGCTGAAACAAAAATGGGCCGGCTCATGAGCTTACATTTCTGCTATTCAAATAAAGATACCAAAGGAAAAAATAAATTACAAAATTGCTTAAAACTGCATGCTCTATTTGAATCATGAAATAAAAGATTTCGGTATAGTATTCTGATTGCAATGTGAATTAGTTTTTTTCTGAGCACATCCTGTTGTATCTTATGGTTTTACTATTATTAGTAAAGTGTTTTGTGTGTTTGGGATGATGAATGTAATTTAAATCTATAAGGGTTTGTCTCTGGGTATGTGTTATAAAGACGTCTTTGGAGGAACAAATTAACCATTTCATTTAAATGGGGGAAGATATTGTCCACATTCAAAGAATATTGTCAATGCAGGTCCTGAATTTGATGTTACTGGTTGACAGAAAGCATTTTTTAAGTTTTGCCATGAATAAGCACATGAAGGCAAAAACATGATAACCTCCCATGACCACTAGGCAGAGGCAAAGATTCCCAAACCCCAAAAACTCTACAAAACCTCACCAAACCTAATAGAAAGCGCTGGAGAGATGCAAATATATATATATATATATATATATATATATATATATATATATATCAGAAGAAAAACAGGGTACGGTCTTATGGACTCTCGCCAGCATGAAAAAAATGCATTTATTAGGTAAGCATAAATTATGTTTTCTTTCATACAGATGTTAAGTGTCCACGATCCATTACTCCAGTGAAGTCCACAATGAGGGTGTGATCAGCATTAAGCATGACATATAATCTAAATTAATGTGTGTGTGTATATATATATACATATACATACTTACATATATATATAACAATTTATGTAAGAACTTACCTGATAAATTAATTTCTTTCATATTGGCAAGAGTCCATGAGCTAGTGACATATGGGACATACAATCCTACCAGGAGGGGCAAAGTTTCCCAACCCTCAAAATGCCTATAAATACACCCCTCACCACACCCACAATTCAGTTTAACGAATAGCCAAGCAGTGGGGTGATAAAAAAAAGGAGTAGAAAGCATCATCAAAGTTAATTTGGAAATAATTGAGCTTTATACAAAAAATCATAACCACCATAAAAAGGGTGGGCCTCATGGACTCTTGCCAATATGAAAGAAATTAATTTATCAGGTAAGTTCTTACATAAATTATGTTTTCTTTCATGTAATTGGCAAGAGTCCATGAGCTAGTGACATATGGGATATCAATACCCAAGATGTGGAGTCTTCCACTCAAGAGTCACTAGAGAGGGAGGGAATAAAAATAAAAACAGTCATATTCCGCTGAAAAAAATAATCCACAACCCAAAAAAAAAAAAAAAAGTTTCTTTCATTTTTGAAAGAAAAAAACAAAAAAAAGCAGAAGAATCAAACTGAAACAGCTGCCTGAAGAACTTTTCTACCAAAAACTGCTTCCGAAGAAGCAAATACATCAAAACGGTAGAATTTAGTAAATGTATGTAAAGAGGACCAAGTCGCCGCTTTGCAAATCTGATCAACTGAAGCTTCATTCTTAAAAGCCCACGAAGTGGAGACTGATCTAGTAGAATGAGCTGTAATTCTCTGAGGCTGGGCCTGACCCGACTCCAAATAAGCTTGATGAATCAAAAGTTTCAACCAAGAAGCCAAGGAAATAGCAGAAACCTTCTGACCTTTCCTAGGACCAGAAAATAAAACAAATAGACTGGAAGTCTTCCTGAAATCTTTAGTAGCTTCTACATAATATTTCAAAGCTCTTAAAACATCCAAAGAATGTAAGGATCTCTCCAAAGAATTCTTAGGATTAGGACACAAGGAAGGGACAAAAATTAATGTTGTTAGAATTCACAACCTTAGGTAAAAATTGAAAAGAAGTCCGTAAAACTGCCTTATCCTGATGAAAAATCAGAAAAGGAGACTCACAAGAAAGAGCAGATACCTCAGAAACTCTTCTAGCAGAAGAGATAGCCAAAAGAAACAACACTTTCCAAGAAAGTAGCTTAAATGTCCAAAGAATGCATAGGCTCAAATGGAGGAGCCTGTAAAGCCTTCAGAACCAAATTAAGACTCCAAGGAGGAGAAATTGATTTAATGACAGGCTTAATACAAACTAAAGCCTGTACAAAACAATGAATATCAGGAAGTATAGCAAATCTTTCTGTGAAATAAAACAGAAAGAGCGGAGATTTGACCTTTCAAGGAACTTGCAGACAAACCCTTATCCAAACCATCCTGAAGGAACTGTAAAATTCTAGGAATTCTAAAAGAATGCCAGGAGAATTTATGAGAAGAACACCATGAAATGTAAGTCTTCCAAACTCTATAATAAATCTTTCTAGAGACAGATTTACGAGCTTGTAACATAGTATTAATCACTGAGTCAGAGAAATCTCTATGACTTTGAACTAAGCGTTCAAATTCCATACCTTAAAATTTAATGATTTGAGATCCTGATGGAAAAACGGACCTTGAGATAGTAGGTCCGGCCGTAACGGAAGTGGCCAAGTCGGGCAACTGGACATCCGAACCAGATCTGCATACCAAAACCTGTGTGGCCATGCTGGAGCCACCAGCAACACAAAAGACTGTTCCATGATGATTTTGGAGATCACTCTTGGAAGGAGAACTAGAGGCGGGAAGATGTAAGCAGGATGATAACACCAAGGAAGTGTCAGTGCATCGACTGCTTCCACCTGAACATCCCTGGACCTGGACAGGTATCTGGGAAGTTTCTTGTTTAGATGAGAGGCCATGAGATCTATCTCTGTAAGACCCCACATCCGAACAATCTGAGAAAACACATCTGGATGGAGAGACCACTCCCCTGGATGTAAAGTCTGGCAGCTGAGATAATCCGCCTCCCAATTGTCTACACCTGGGATATGCACCGCAGAGATTAGACAGGAGCTGGATTCCGCCCAAGCAAGTATCCGAGATACTTCTTTCATAGCTTGGGGACTGTGAGTCCCACCCTGATGATTGACATATGCCACAGTTGTGATATTGTCTGTCTGAAAACAAATGAACGGTTCTCTCTTTAGCAGAGGCCAAAACTGAAGAGCCCTGAGAATTGCACGGAGTTCTAAAATATTTATTGGTAATCTCGCCTCTTGAGATTTCCAAACCCCTTGTGCTGTCAGAGATCCCCAAACAGCTCCCCAACCTGAAAGACTCGCATCTGTTGAGATCACAGTCCAGGTTGGCCGAACAAAAGAAGCCCCTTGAACCAAATGATGGTGATCTATCCACCATGTCAGAGAATGTCGTACAATGGGATTCAAGGATATTAATTGTGATATCTTTGTATAATCCCTGCACCATTGATTCAGCATGCAAAGCTGTAGAGGTCTCATGTGAATACAAGCAAAGGGGATTGGGTCCGATGCTGCAGTCATGAGACCTAAAACTTCCATGCATATAGCCACTGAAGGGAATGACTGCGACTGAAGGTGCCGGCATGCTGCGACCAATTTTAAACGTCTCTTGTCTGTTAGAGACAGAGTCATGGACACTGAATCTATCTGGAAGCCTAAAAAGGTGACCCTTGTCTGAGGAATCAAGAAACTTTTTGGTAAATTGATCCTCCAACCATGTTTCCGAAGAAACAACACTAGTTGATTCGTGTGAGATTCTGCAGTATGTAAAGACTGAGCTAGTACCAAGATATCATCCAAATAAGGAAACACTGCAATACCATGTACTCTGATTACAGATAGTAGGGCACCCAGAACCTTTGAAAAGATTCTTGGAGCTGTTGATAGGCCAAATGGAAGAGCAACAAATTGGTAATGCTTGTCTAGAAAAGAGAATCTCAGAAACTGATAGTGTTCTGGATGAATCAGAATATGAAGGTATGCATCCTCCAAGTCTATTGTGGACATATAATGTCCTTGCTGAACAAAAGGCAGAATAGTCCTTATAGTCACCATCTTGAAAGTTGGTACTCTTACATAACGATTCAAAATTTTCAGATCCAGAACTGGTCTGAATAAATTTTCTTTCTTTGGTACAATGAATAGATTTGAATAAAACCCCAAACCTTGTTCCTGAGGAGGAACTGGCATAATTAACCCCTGAAGACTCCAGGTCTGAAACACACTTCAGAAAAGCCTGAGCTTTTACTGGATTTACAGGGATGCGTGAGAGAAAAAATCTTCTCACAGGAGGTCTTACTTTGAATCCTATTCGATACCCCTGAGAGACAATGCTCTGAATCCAATGATTTTGGACAGACTTTATCCAAAAATCCTTGAGAAACCTTAATCTGCCCCCTACCAGCTGAGCTGGAATGAGGGCCACACCTTCATGCGGACTTTGGGGCTAACTTTGGTTTCCTAAATGGCTTGGATTTATTTCAATTTGAGGAAGGCTTCCAATTGGAAGCAGATTCCTTGGGGGGGAGGATTGAGTTTTTGTTCCTTATTCTGACGAAAGGAACGAAAACGGTTAGAAGCCTTAGATTTACCCTTAGGTTTTTTATCCTGAGGCAAAAAAACTCCTTTTCCTCCAGTGATAGTTGAAATAATACAATCCAACTGAGAACCAAATAAATTATTACCTTGGAAAGAAAGAGATAGTAATCTAGATTTAGATGTCAAAAGCATGCCAAGACTTAAGCCACAAAGCTCTTCTAGCTAATACAGCTAAAGACATGGATCTAACATCAATTTTGATAATATCAAAAATAGCATCACAAATAAAATGATTAGCATGTTGAAGTAAGCGAATAACGCTAGATATGTCAGAATCCAATTCATGTTGTGCTAAATTTTCCAACCAGTTGATGCAGCCGCAACATCAGCCAAAGAAATAGCAGGTCTGAGAAGATGACCTGAATATAAATAGGCCTTCCTTAGATAAGTTGCAAGCTTCCTCTCTAAAGGATCCTTTAAGGAAGTACTATCTTCCATAGGAATAGTGGTACGTTTAGCAAGAGTAGAAATAGCCCCATCAACTTTGGGGATTTTTTCCCAAAACTCTATAGATTTTGATGTTAAAGGATACAATTTTTTAAACCTTGAAGAAGGAATAAAAGAAGTACCTGGCTTATTCCATTCCCTAGAAAACATATCAGAAATAGCCTCAGGAATGGGAAAAACCCCTGGAGAAACCACAGGAGGTTTAAAAACAGCATTTAAATGTTTATTAGACTGAACGTCAATAGGACTGGTTACCTCAATATCCAAAGTAATTAACACTTCTTTTAATAAAGAACGCATATACTCTATTTTAAATAAATAAGTAGATTTGTCAGTGTCAATGTCTGAGGAAGGATCTTCTGAATCAGATAGATCCTCATCAGAAGAGGATAAATTATTATGTTGTTGGTCATTTGAAATTTCATCAGCTAAAATGAGAAGTTTTAAAAGACCTTTTACGTTTATTAGAAGGTGGAAATGCAGACAAAGCCTTCATAATAGAATCAGAAACAAATTCTTTAAAATTTACAGGTATATCATGCACATTAGAAGTTGAAGGAACTGCAACTGGCAATGTACTATTACTGATGGAAACACTATCTGCATTTAAAAGTTTATCATGACAACTATTACAAATGACATTCGGTGGAATAATTTCTACAATTTTACAACAAATGCACTTAGCTTTGGTAGAACCGATGTCAGGCAGCAATGTTCCAGCAGAAACTTCTGAGGCAGGATCAGATTGGGACATCTTGCATAATGTAAGAGAAAAAACAACATATAAAGCAAAATTATCTATTTCCTTATATGACAGTTTCAGGAATGGGAAAAAATGCAATAGCATAGGCCTCTGATAGCAAAAAGCAAGAGGCAAACATACATGGGGTATTGAAATAATGAAAAAAATTTGGCGCCAAGTATGACGCACAACGTAATGTAAAAATAACCGGAAATGACACACTCGCGTCACTAATGACACCGCCGTGTGAAAGGTCTCGGCGTCACGTATGACGCCGGAAATGACGAAGTTGCGTCATAAATGTCTTTTCGCGCCAAAAAAAATTTCAAGCCAAGAATGAGGCAATAAAGTTTAGCATTTGACGCACCCGCAGGCCTAATACCCGCAATAGCAAGAAGTAGTCAATTGAAAAAAAGACTAAACCCCAGGTAAGAAATACATTTCTTAAAATGTTTAAATTCCCCAAATATGAAACGGACAGTCTGCAGAAGGAAATACATGAACCCGACTCATGGCAAATATAAGTACAATAGATATATTTAGAACTTTATATAAATGCATAAAGTGCCAAACCATAGCTGAGGTGTCTTAAGTAATAAAAAACATACTTACCAAAAGACACCCATCCACATATAGCAGATAGCCAAACTAGTACTAAAACAGTTATTAGTAGAGGAAATGGTAAATTGAGAGTATATCGTCGATCTGAAAATGGAGGTAGGAGATGAATCTCTACGACCGATAACAGAGAACCTATGAAATAGACCCCGTTAGGGAAATCATCGTATTCAAATAAGTGATACTCCAGTCACGTCCCTCTGACATTCACTGTACTCTGAGAGGAATCGGGCTTCAACAATGCTGAGAAGCGCATATAAACGTAGAAATCTTAGCACAGACTTACTTCACCACCTCCATAGGAGGCAACGTTTGTAAAACTGAATTGTGGGTGTGGTGAGGGGTGTATTTATAGGCATTTTGAGGTTTGGGAAACTTTGCCCCTCCTTGTAGGATTGTATATCCCATATGTCACTAGCTCATGGACTCTTGCCAATTACATGAAATATATATATATATATATTTATATTATTATTTTTTAAATGGTAGAATTTAAAGTATGCAAAGAAGACCAAGTAGCTGCCTTGCAAATCTGAACCACAGAGACCTCATTCTTGAAGGCCTAAGATGTGGCAACTGACCTAGTTGAATGAGCAGTAATCTGTATAGGAGGAAACTGACCCACCTCAAAGTAAGCCTTCTGAATCAAAAGCTTAAGCCAAGACACAAAGGAAACAGCTTTAGCTTTCTGCCCTTCCTTAGTACCAGAAAAATTAACAAACTAGAAGTTTACCTTAAATCCTTAGTAGCATGCAAATGGTTTTCCAGCACTATAACAACTTCCAAAAAGGAACAACAAATTGCCCTACTCATATTTTCTGAAGACACCACATTAAGTAAGACATCAAACTTAGTTCTCAAAACGGCCTTATCCTAAAGATAAATAAGATAAGAAGGGTCACAAGAAAGGACAGACAACTCAGAAACTCTCATAGCAGCAAAGATTGCCAAAATAAACAAAACCTTCAGAATAAAAAAAACTTTGATATCCACCTTATGCATGGGCTTAAAATGAGGCGCCTACAAAATCTTTAAAACCAGATTAAGGCTCCAGGTAAAAGAAATGTGTTTAATAACAGGCTTATTCCTGATTAATGCCTGCACAAAACATTGAATATCAGGAAGATTAGCAATCTTTTTATGAATAAAAAATGAAAGGGCAGTAACCTGAACTCTAAGAGAACTAGGAGACAAACCTTTATCCAAACCATCCTGAATCAAAATCTCCACTACAGATTAAAAAAAACCCTCTACCAAAAGAACGAACAGTTCAATCTCCATGCCATCAAGCTTACAGATTTGAGATGCTGATGAAACAAACTGACGTTGAGACAGAAAATCTTGTCACAGAGGAAGTGGCCATGGTGGTCAACTGGACTTCTGAACCAGATCCGCAAACCAAGTCCTGCGAGGCCAAGTCAGAGCAATCAAAATTACTGATGACCACTCTTGTCTGATCCTGGCAATCACCCTTGGCAGAAGAACCAGATGAGGAAAGATATAGGCTAGATGAAAAGACCATGGAACTACTAGAGCATACACAAATTCCACCTGAGGATCCCTGGACTTCGCAAAGTACCTGGTAAGTTAGTTTTTCTACAGAGAGTCCATGAAATCTTTTTCTGGGAGACCCCAAAGATCCAAAATATGATTGAAAACATACAGATGGAGAGACCATTCCACTGGATGCAGAAATTGACAACTGCGAAAATCTGCTTTCCAATTGCTCACCCCTGGAATACAAAATGCAGAGATTATACAACAATTGTCTTTTGCCAAAAAAAGAATTTTAGATACTTCCTTCATGGCTAAAGAACTGCGAGTTTCCCCTAATGATTGATATATGCTACTGCTATAACATCGCCTGACAGAAAGGTAGCCTCATCTGCATTTTTAAACAAGGGCCAACTCAGAAGAGCCCTCAAAATCGTACCAAGTTCTAAAACAATTAATGATAAACTTACCTCCTGAGGATAGCAAACTCCCTGTGCTCTCTGAGACCCCCAGACTGCACCCCAGCTTGAAAGACTTGCATGTGTCGTGATCACAGTCCAGATGGAACAAAAAAAGAAGCCCCCTGAACAAGACAGAGGATCCAGCCACTAAGACAGGGACTGTCGTGTTTTGAAGTCCAAATTAATTATCTGGAAAAGCTGAGTATGACCCCTGCACTATTGCCGGAGCATGCAAAGCTGATTAGACCTCATGTGAAACCAAGCAAACAGAATAGCATACGATGCAGCAATCATGAGGCCTAAAATTTCCAAACAAAGAGCCACTGAAGGACACAGAACAGACTGACGATTTTAACAAGCTGAAATCGGCTTTAACCTTTTTTGTTCTCTCAAAGAGTCTCATAGAGACTTAGTTTATTTCAACACCCAGAAAAGTGAGTGTGGACTAGGGAACAACCATGCTACTGAAGAAACAACAAAAGTATGTTGGTGTGAAATACTGCTAAATGAAAAGATGGAGCTTGGACCAAGATGATATCCAGTTAAGGAAATATTGAAATAACCTAGGCTCTGATCACAGACAAGAGAGTACCCTGAACCTTAGAAAAATATCTAGGAGCAGTAGCCAGACCAAATGGAAGAGCAACAAACTGAACATGTTTAACCTTGGAAAGCCCTTAGAAACGGATAATGATCCCTGTGAATAGGAAGATAAAGATAAGCATCCTTTAAATCTATTATGGATATAAACTGACTTGGCTGCACAAAAGGCACAATAGTCCAAATTGTTTCCATTTTGAAAGTAGGAACTCTAAGAAACTTCAGAGCGTTTAAATCTGGAAATGGTGAGAAATTCCCTTTCTTCTTTGGAATGATTAAAATATTCGAATAGAATCCAAACCCTTGTTCCAGAATGGGAACTGGAACAATAAATCCCATGGATTGCAGATCTGAAACAGACTGAAAGAAGGCTTTTGCTTTCAAAGGAAACTTTGAAACATGAGACAAAAGAAACCTTCTTCTGGGAGGACTCACCTTGAAACCTATTCGGTAACCCTGAGAGATAATATTCTGAACCCAGGGATCCTGAACAGACCGGAACCAAACCTCATGAAAAAAACATAAATTATGCTTACCTGATCATTTTATTTCCATCTGTATGGGAAGAGTCCACAGCTGCATTCCTTACTTGTGGGAAATACTGAACCTGGCCACCAGGAGGAGGCAAAGACACCCAAGCCAGTCATTCTCCCAAGGGAACAAGGAACAGTAGGAGAAATATCAGGGTGAAAAAGATGCCAGAAGAAAAAAAAATCAAATTTAGGGCCATCGGAGAACACGGGCGGGAGCTGCAGACTCTTCCCATACAGATTGAAATGAAATTATCAGGTAAGTATAATTTATGTTTTCCATCTTAATATGGGAAGAGTCCACAGCTGAATTCCTTACGTGTGGGAAACATATACCCAAGATCTAGAGTACTTCAGCAGAACCAAAAACAGCAAACTTGGAAAACTTTGGAAAAAGTATGTAAGGTGAACCAGGTAGCCGCCTTACAAATCTGATCCATAGAGGCCTCATTTTTGAAGGCCTAAGAGGAAACCACTGCTCTCGTAGAATGAGCCTCCTTAGAGGAGGCTTATAACCCTCCGTTTCTATGCTAAACGGATGACACTCCGCAGACAAAAAGATAAGGAAGACGAAGAGGCCCTCTGACCCCTACGCTTTCCAGGAAAGAGAACAAACAGAGAAAGAGGTTTGCCTAAATTCCTTCGTGGCCCCGAAGATAGAACTTCAAGGCACAAACCACATCCAGAAATACGTTATAAACGTTCCTTCAACGAAGGAGGATTAGGACATAAGAAAGGAACCACAATCTCTTGATTGATGATGTAAATTCACCCAACCTGAGGAAGAAAACCTAACTTGGTTCGTAGAACAGCCTTATCGGCATGAAAGGCCGGATATGGATGGAACGCATTGCAAGGCAGCAATCACAGATACTCTGCGCACAGAAGCAATAGCCAGTAGAAAGAAACCTTCCAAGGCAACAATTTAATGTCTACTTCATGCATAGGCTCCAACGGAGCCCGTTGCAAAACCTTAAGGGCAAGATTTAAGCTCCAAGGAGGAGCCTTATAGCTAAACACAGGTCTGATCCCAGCAGAGCCTTAAATGGCTGCACATCTAGAAGCTCTGCAAACCTGTGCAGTAACACAGACAGGGCCAAAAACTGTCCCTTCAGGGGACTCGCAGAAAATCCCTTCTCCAGTTCATCCTGGAGAACAGAATAAGTAGGTCATCCACACCTTATGATAGATGCAACGAGCAACCAGCTTACGAGCTTGAATGAGATTAAAAATAACTCTCAGAAAACCCTCTCTTGGCTAGGACTAAGGGTTCAATCTCCACGTAGTCAGCCTCAGAGAATCTAGACATTGATGAACAAAGAGACCTTGGTCAGCAGATCTCTGCAACAAGGTAACTTCCACGGAGGAGAAGATAACATCCCCACTAGATCCACAAATCATATCCTTCGCAGCCAAGACGGAGCAGTCAGTATCACTGACGCCTGCTGGACTCAAGCCACTACACTAGGAAGCAGTGGTAACGGTCGGAAAGGATAAATTAGATTGAACCTCAAAGGTACCGCGCTAATGCATTTGTTAGCTCCGCCTGAGGATCCCTATACTTTGACCCCTATCTGAGTAGCTTGGTATTGAGACATTATAAGATCTTCCTCATGCAAATTTCTGTATTCGGGACACGATTGTCTGCTGAGGAAATCCGCTTGTGGGGGAGACCCGCGAACAAATGCGGGTCTCCCCCACACCAGAATCCGAGATACTTCCCTAAAAACTAGGGATCTTCTCGAGGCCCCCCCCCCCCCTGATGGTTGATATAAGCCACAGAGGATATATTGTTTGATTGGGATCTGATTAACTGGGATGAACCCAGCAGAGGCCAAGTCTTCAAAACATTGTATATTGCCTGAAGATCCAAAATGAGATCAGGAGGGAGCTTTACCTCCTGAGACCAGAGGCCCTGTGCCTTTATGGCCCCCCAAACAACTACCTATCCTGACAGACTCGCTTCCGTAGTCACAATCACCCAGGATGGTCTTGAGACGGATGTCCCTCAGGACAAGTGATCCGGACAAAACCACCAAGAGAGAGATTCTCCCGATTGGTTGCCCAGAGAAATCTGTTGAGACAGATCCGAATGATCGCCGTTCCACTAGTTCAGCATGCACAGTTGCAACAGTCTGAGGTAAAACCTAGCAAAGGAAATTATGTTCAGTTGGACACCATGAGACCAATCACCTCCATACACTGAGCCACAGATGGTCACAAGGAGATCTGGAGGGCAAGACATGTTGAAGCTAGCTTGCAACGTCTCTGGTCTGTTAGAAATATTCTCATGTCTATGGAGACTATTATAGTACCCAAGAATTCTACCCTGGTACTTGATACAAGAGAACTCTCTCTAGATTATCTGTCATCCATGGGATCAAAGAAGACAGAGGAGATATTCCGAATGGTCCACTCTTTGAAAAATTTCTTTAGATAGACCAAACAAAAGGGCAATAAACTGGAAGTGCTGGTCCAGGAATGCAAACCTTAGGAACTGGAAGTGGTCCTTGAGGATTGGTACGAGAAGGGAGCATCCTCCAGATCTATCGTGGTCATGAACTACCCCTCTCTAACAAGGGAAGAATGGACCTTATTGTCTCCATCTTAAACGAGGGGACATTTAAAAACCTGCTTAAGCACTTTAGGTCCAGAATCAGACAGGAAGTTCCCTCCTTCTTACAGACCACAAAAAGGTTTGAATAGTATTTCAAACCTCTCACTGCGATAGGCACCGGGACAATTCCTAGAGGACGGATCCCGTACACAGCCCAGAAAGGCTTCCCTCCTTTCGGGTCAGGAAGACAGGAGGAATCTGCCCTTGGGAGGCTGAGACTTAAACCTATCTTGCAACCGTGAACTATGACCTCCAGGACCAATGGATAGTGCACGTCCCTGAACCAAGCGACTGAAAAGAGAGACAATACTGCCCCTTACATGACCCAGAAGAGGACCGGGGACCACCCATTCATGCCGACGTAGACTCAGCGGGCTTATTGCTTTGCTTGGATATATTCCAGGACTGAGCTGGCTTCCAAGAGCTATTGGTTTGCTCTGGCTTAGCAGAGGACTGCTGACATGGGCTTTATTAGAACGAAAAGAACGAAAATCGTCCCTTAGATTAGTTCACATACTCTTGCGGTAGGAGGGCACCCATGTCCCCTGTGACTGTGGAGATAATTTGAGTCCAGGCCTGGACCAGACAAAATCATTTCCTTAAAGGGAATGACCCTGAACAGAAAAAGCTGAAGCATTCAAGCAAATAAACTGCCTAATAGCAGCACAGATAAAATAATTAACAACCCTCAAGGCCGTAAATCTTTCACACCAGAAGGTAGTTTCTCCAGGAACCGCGGCAACAGCCGCCGCTGGTTGAAACAAATATCCCGTATGTTGAAACATCTTTCTTAACAGAGTTTCCATCTTTTATCCATGGGCTCTTCAAACAAAGAACTATCCTCAAGCGGGATAGTAGTACGTTTAGCAAGAGTGAAGATAACGCCATCCCATTTAGGGACAGGACCTCACAACTCCATTGAGAGCCCAGAACCGGGGGCAATTTGTTAAAGGGAGAAGAGGGGGAAAAGAAATTCAATCCTGTCCCATTCTTAATAATGTTCGCCATCTTACAGGAGCAGGGAAGGATAAGGTACCAACCTGTCCTCAAACTCTATTCAATTTAGGAATGAAAGGTTCATCAGGCAATTTGGCCTCTGGAACCTCTGAATTCATCAAAAACTTCCTTTAGAAGAAAACGCAAAATCCTAAACTAAAGTCTGGTTTCTCCGCAGCCGGAGGTTTAGAGGTAGCAGACACCGACCCAGAATGTTCATACTCTGAAGTCTCAGAAAGAACTTTATCCTCGGATAACCCTCAGTTAAATCCAAAAAATTATCTGATGTACTCTGGGAAGGAGGGCAATATGTAACCTTTCGCTTGTGCTTAGCAGACCGAGGTAAAGCATTAAAGGCTGCAGACACCGCCGTCTGAACTGCGCAGTAACGTCTGGTGAAAACCAAATTTATGCTTACCTGATAAATGTATTTCTTTCTTGACAAGGTGAGTCCACGGAATTTTAATTAATGTTGGGAATATCACTCCTGGCCAGCAGGAGGAGGCAAAGAGCACCACAGCAAAGCGGATAAATATCACTTCCTACCCACAATCCACCAGTCATTCGACCAAAGGAAAGGAGAGAAAGGAAGTAACACCAGGTACAGAGGTGCCTGAGGTTAACATAACAAATATACTGTCTGAAAAAACAGGGAGGGCCGTGGACTCACCGTGTCACAAAATAAATTTATCAGGTAAATTATGGTTTTTTTTCTAATGACACGGTGAGTCCATGGAATCATCTTAATTACTGTTGGGAATCTATACCCAAGCTAGAGGACAAAGATGATAAGGGAGACATGACAGGTCCTAAACAGAAGGCACCACTGCTTGAAGAACCTCAGCCGATGCAAAAAATCCAAATTGAAAAATTTGGACAGGACATGCAGAGAAAACCAAGTTGCAGCCTTGAAAAACCGCTACAGAGAAGTTTCATTTTTGAAACCCACGAAAAAGAGATAGAACTAGAGGAAAGAGATGTAATTTTCTCAGGAGACTGCTGCCCAGCAGTCTCATAACCAAAATAATACTTCTCAACCAGAAAGAAGGTGAAGAAGCAGAAGCTTTCACACCTAAACGTTTCTCAGAGAAACAAACAAAGGGTAGAAGAAAAAAAAAACTGATGGGAAAACGGGAGCTCTGCCTGAATTCAAACCCACAACCTCCTGCTTCAGGAGCGGTGGAGCTAAGCACTACACCACATCTCCCTACCTTAGTCGCCTGAAAATAAAATTTGAAGCAGGTACAACCTCCAAGTTGAATAACAAACGTTCTTCCGAAAAAGAAGAACTATGACAAAGAGAAGGAAAAACTATTTCCGGATAACATTTTCGGTCCGAAACTACTTTAGGAAGGAACCTTAATTTAGAACTAAGAAACGCCTCATTTGCAAGAAAAAGATAAGGCGAACCACACTGCAAAACTGAGAGCTCCAACACTCTCCGAGCAGAAGAGAAAACAATAAAAAACAAAACCTTCCAAGATAACTACTTAATATCTAAGGAATGTAATAGCTCAAATAAGCTTGCTGCAAAACTTTCAGAACAAAGTTAAAACTCCCAGTAGGAGCAACAGATTAAAAGCACAGGCAAGACCAAAAGATTGCACATCTGGCATGTCTGCCAGACGCTTATGCAGCAAAAAAGAAATGGAGAAATCTGACCCTTTCTTGTAGAAAGGACTAAGGCTAAAATCCTGATCCTACTTCAAGAGTAGCCCTGGATTTACACCAATAAAGATATTAGCGACAAAGCATTTGGTAAATCCTCTGTAACAGGCTTGTAAGCCTGAATCATGGTCACAATTAACGACTCAGAAAAAAACATGTGTAGAGAGGACTAAGCATTCATCTCCAAATAGACAGCTTCAGAAAACAAAATTTGAATGAGATAAAGGACCCTGAACAAAAAGGTCCCTACTCAGAGGCAGACTCCAAGGCGGAAGAAATTACATCTCCTCTAGGTCTGCATATCAGGTCCTGCAAAGGCCACGCAGGGACAAATAGATCCCTGGCGCTCTCTCCTGATTGATACAAGTAATTACTTGTGGAAGGAGGACAACCGGAGGAACAGGCATGTCAGCCATAACCCAGAGGAACCGTCAGAGCATTCATCAAAGTGACCCGAGTATCTTGCACCCCATACCTCTACCACTTGGCAATCTGCCGAGACGTCATCAGAGCCAACTCCAACACCCCCATTTGAGGGTTAAGTTGGAGGACACCTCTGGAGAGTTCCCACTCCCCATGATGCTACCCAGTTATCCACTCCTGGAAAGTGGATGACAAAAAACAAAACAAAAAAACAACAATTGAGAACTTTCGCCTAACGAACAATCCAATTCACCTCCAACATGGCTAAGGAACTCCTCCCTGGTGGCTAATGTAAACCATTGCAGAGGTATTGTCTGACTGAAATCAAGCTAAGGACAACTGAGGCCAGACTATCAGAGCATTGTAAAACGCTCTCAACTCCAAAATGTTAAGTAGGAGAGCAGACACTTCTGCGCCAAAAACAAGACCCAGACATTTTCACAGCCCAGATCGTTGGCTTCTGTGGTCACATCACCCAGGAATGTCTCTAGAAACATGTGCCCTGAGACAGATATTCCTGAAAAGCTACCATGGAAGAGAGTCTATATGTATCCTCTCCATTCCATGGAAATAGCAAAGGAATTGATGACCAAATAAGCTGCAACACATAGAACCATCACCTGTGGGTGGAGTCGAACTCTTGACCCTTGGTTTCCGAGCTAGGTGTGCTAACCACTAAGCTATACCAAATGAACTCTTTAAAGAACCAGGAGCTTTAGCTAACCACAAGCTCTCTAAATTTGAGTCACTGAAAGTCAGATAAAATCAACTTCAGGAGATCCCAACCTTCAGGATGTAAAATGGCTAAGCTATTCGCTGATAGCTGAGCAGAAAAGAAGGAAAAGGAATAAATCCTCGATATCTGACTAGTCAGAAATCTTCCCCTATATAGAGAAACTATTAAAGGGACACTGAACCCAAATGTTTTCTTTCATGATTCAGAGAGAGCATGCAATTTTAAGTAACTTTCTAATTTACTCCTATTATCAATTTTTCTTCGTTCTCTTGCTATCTTTATTTGAAAAAGAAGGCATCTAAGCTTTTTTTTGGTTCAGACACTGGACAGCACTTTTTTATTGGTGGATGAATTTATCCACCAATCAGCAAGAACAACCCAGGATGTTCAACAAAAATAGGCCGGCATCTAAACTTACATTCTTCCATTTCAAATAAAGATACCAAGAGAATGAAGAAAATTTGATAATAGGAGTAAATTAGAAAGATGCTTAAAATGTCATGCTCTATCTGAATCACGAAAGAAAAAATTTGGGTTCAGTGTCCCTTTAAGCCAACAAATTTCACCTTGAAGATGAAAAACTTCTCCGAATTCATCTGCAATCCATGAAAAAGCAGATTGGACCCTACCTGAAGAGATCTTACTCGAAGGATGATACCTGACTCATATATTGTCTAGAAGAGCACCTCTTCCTAGATTGACAAGACTGAGAAACTTAAAAATATCTTGAAACATGGGAACGATAAGAACACCTCCTCCAGATATAAATTCGATATGAACAGACCCTCCTAAAAACAAAGAAAAAAGGGTACTATTTTGAAGGTCAGAGCCGGAGAAACTAGAGGAAAATACCTAGGTCCCGTTCGCAGACTGGAGAATATCACCCCCAGAGAGGAATGTCTCATCATACCTGGATTGCAGATACTCTCAAAAGGAGAAATCTGTCTTAGAGAGGAAAACTTTAAAATGGACTCTAGAAGATCCGACTGACTCTGCATAAGAGAAGAAAAAGGAAAACAGTCCTTTAGACTCATTCTCTTGTCGTGAGGTAGAAAAACTAATTTTCACTTAAAAAGTCAAATAAAAAATCTGCCAGACCAAGTCCAAACAAGGTCTCATACTTAAAAAGGAAAAAACCAGAAGCTAGGTTTTGGAGGAGCATATAATTTGAAACTGCCACTGCAGAACTATAAGCCTAAACCGTACCACTAAGATACCAAAAGGCTTCTCAGCTGACCAAAAAGTCAGCCACAATGCTAACACAGCAAGTCTACTAAATAAGACAATGCTCTAAATGAAAAACAAAACCGCCAGCCTCATATCCATGGATCCGAAAGTGAACTAGATAACTTTCATAGGATCGGGGATCTCTGAGCCATAGTAGAAAAACTCTCTTCTACACAGGGCACTGTGCATTATACTGGAATAACAACAGGGAAATCCCTTAAAGGATGGAAGTCAGGGAGAAAGCTATCCCTAGCTTCTCCTATTCCTGTGAAAAATCCAAGGCACGTCAAGAACATCAGAAGAAAAAAAAGTTTACAAAACTTCCAACGGTTGACGACGACAAGGTAATTGATGTCGTCCAAGTAGCCAAAACCCGTAAAAAATAAGGATAAAATTTCAGTATCAGATGAAGGAATTACACTGTCCAATTCCGAGATTTCACCATCAGAAAAACAATCGGCGAATCTCCTCAAGATGAGAGATCCACCTGCGAAGAAGAAAGAGGAACAGAAACCATACCGTCCGAAATATAACATATCCTCTTGCAAATTTCCTAAAGTTAATGAAAAAACAGGCAAAACTGCAAATATTGCAGAAAATGCAAAATCTGTAAGCAAACATACTCCTCCTGGAGATTTAGAGGAACCACAGGGCACTGCATGTGATGGCAAAAAAGGCTTGGGACTTAAAGGAGAAAGCTGTGGCAGATTAATGTATACCTCAAGCGTAACTGACAAGGAGGTACAGACATATCTAGAACAGACTAAAGCTATTCTATTTTAAATAAATTTAAAAGTATATAAAATAAATCTATATTATTCTACAACATTTTGAAATAATATATATATTTACAGAAATTCACAGAGAATAGGAGAAAAACGTTTCTTATCCAGCAAGAATGTTATCTTATCAATAGAGCACTGATCAGCAAATAAATCCCTGCGTAAGAAATTAGGGTCTTGGAAATAAAAGGAGAGAGCTGTTTTCTTCAACTAGAACCTTTATTTGATAAAATAGAATCATTAGCACAGAGTATAAATATATCTTGTATATCTCTAGCAACAATTCTCAATGCCGCAAAGGCAAAAGGAACAACCTTTATGGCTATATTCACAGTGCGATATATACCACATCCGACAGAACCTTAATCAAGGATACAGAACTAATCAATAACTCCATGCCGGAGAAATAAGGCAGGTTAAAAATTAATACACTGACGCCTCTAAAAATATGGCGCCGCACCGATAATTTGAAGGAGGCGTGGCGAAAATCGTCACGGAATTGAAGCTGGATTCATCTCCCTCATTCCGACTACTAAATTAGAAGGGGTTCCCTTCCCAGAGAAGTTTCTTAATCATCACTTCCCTGTCGATCTTCACTGGCATAGTCGCGCAGTTTCCACTCCTTACCGCTCTGTTAAGCATTTCTAAAGAGCTGGGAAGGAAGATACAAATGTGTGCTCAGTAAATAATGATACAAACACATGTATGCAGCCCCTTAGAAGGGTGCCATTCGCGCTCTCCAAACATTTCAGTCTTAAACACACATGCACTAAACGGGGCTGCTAAGCTTACATGACAACAACGTTAGTGCCGCATATTTTAATCCTGTATGTAAAAAAAAATCTCCCAAATATAGAGATATTCAAATTGAGCCCAAATACAGTTAACCCCTTCCTTGCTATGAAGCAGGTTAACCCCTAAGTCTCTAACACATGCAATAAAGTCCCCACCTTTGAAAAAGCAGTTGTGCGAAACATGACATAATGGTCTCTCTCCTGACTCTATCCATTTTTTTTACTTGTAGTGGCTTTCCTCCTGTACCTCCTACACTTATAGGTTATTTACCGTTAATGATAACTTGCATTTGGCTGACAAATGGTGTTGCTGTAGTAATAGTCATAGCAATTGGTAGGTGTAATATTCTGGTGCTCTAATTCTACACACCGCTACTACTCTTGGGTTAATATAGATACTTATATTCAGTTAATTTCCCAATGCCATCTTACATCGGTTAACTATTTAAGCATGTTGATGTGTATCTATAAGTACTTACTTTCTGTCTCCCTGGGCTTCATTTCCTATTATCCTACTGACTAGCCATCCTGTATTCCACAACCGGTCACAAGGTCGCAATAATCCTCCCTTTTTTTACGGTTACTACAGGGCTATAGAGTCAGTGGTGCACTCCTGCGCTGATCCTCCCAGTACCCAATATTTTGTAACACCTATAGTACTACTCCGACAATCATATATTAAGGGGAATAACAATAGAATGAATTGTTTTACATTTAAAGCACAGCACAGTCTCCCCTAGATGGCAGCCTTGTCAGACTGACTTCTATTACGCTAGCCAACTCTCGTTAGTATATACAATCCATCTTGTAATTTGGGTTTGCCATCTATATTCACTTGTCCTGTGTATAACTACGGTACTATTACATATCCTGTGAGATCAGTATTATTCCACTACGTTCATGCATTACATAGAACCTTGGAGTCTTACTTTGTTCTCCTTGACTGACCTGTTATGCACTCATGTTATATTAATACCCTTTGGGCAATAACTATTATTTATGTACTTTGGGGGATATAACTAGTATTTATGTACTTTGGGGGAATACTATCTCCCTGTGGTTACACATATATTTTTGACACCACATTTCTATATTGGGAGAATCGTACCATATAGAATTTAACTGGGTCTGTCAACTATACTAATTAGGAAGTTCTGTTATACATTGGCATATTATATGGATTTGATAATAATACAGCCGATATCGGCACAACCGGAAAATTGATATCCTATAATATCTAATCCCCATATGAGAACATTACAGGGTATTTACATATACTAGTCCAGCCTACTGCACCCTTGGCTAGTCTAGCCTTTGATAGTCAATTCTACTAGTACCGGACCCTTATTTTTGGGTCGACTTCCAGTATATACGAGCTACTTGTGAATATGATTGTGTAGCGACATTATATTGAATATATTACCCTGCCTGACCTAGGGATAGTAGGTGAATTATCCCTGGTGAGCCCTATCTTGTGACCATAAGCTCTGTTCAACCGAGGGAGCATGTACCTTCAGCTAGTCCATCTAACCCGGTAGTGGATAGTCCAGTGCCTGTGTTTAACCCACTTCTCCTACCAGTGACTAGATTTCACATCTATTACTATACAGCCAAAACACAATTCAGAAGTACAGGTTGATATGCCTCTGTGTTTTTATGTTATTATCATTTCTTTTTAATTTTGTATAATTAATAAAAGTTATGTTTTAACCTCTCCACCCCGTATGTTATCAATTAATCATTTCCCCACTGACTATATTGTATTCATTCCAGTTGATTGTTGTTGAGTGCTATATATGTACACACTTCCCAGTAGTCCACTGTTTTTTTGTGTCATGCAATAAAGTGCCTGCCAACTGCCTCAACCATCCATAAAGGATTTTGTCCATTAAAAAACAGAGGGTCTTAACCCCTTTAGTGCCAGCCTTCTAGCCCCAGAAGAACAAAAGGCACTTACCTGCATTCTAGCCGTCCGGCAGTCAGACGACTCACAAAGTATGAGAGGATGCCACTCCTCACAGAGACCTGTGTAAAAAGAAAGACAGTAAACCTACTCAGGCTTTCTATACCAGGGCAGCAATATGTTAGGAAAACACAGCAAAGTACACTTTACAAGTTCCTAACTGCTTTAAAGCTACCACAGCCCTGAGTAGAGCTAGACCCAATTGTGATGGAAGATCAGAGCAATCTTGCCCAGACTTCAATATAAAAAAGTGTTTATAGATGAATCTTAATCAGGACACCGAATTACTTCACCTCCTCCTTGCACTAGAGGCAAAGAGAATGACTGGGGGATTGTGGGTAGGAAGTAATATTTATCAGCTTTGCTGTGGAGCTCTTTGCCTCCTTCTGCTGGCCAGGAGTGATATTCCCAACAGTAATTAAGATGATTCTGTGGACTCGCCGTGTCATTAGAAAGAAAAAGGCCCCCTCCAGATGGAGGATCAGCAATGCTACGGGAAAACTGCATGTGTAGAGATATAAGAATGTAGGGTACGCACCTCACTGGATGACAACTCCTCAGAGGTGGACGGCTCTGTGGTATCAAACATGTTTGATATTATCCCATTATCAAGGCATATGGAACATAATTGAGAGGGCGGAAGGCCTTCTCACCATATAAACAGGAATTACTCATTAGGAATAGTGGGAGTGCTCTCTAAAGTAACAGAATCCTCCATCGCTAGTGCAATAACCGGAGAACTAGAGAAATAAAACCTCTGATTTTATTAAAAAAAAACAGCACCCTTATACTCCAATGGCTGGGGCACTCACCACCTCCTATGACCCAGACATTGGAGTATAAGGGTGCCGGCTTCTGTGGCTTGACGTCATCCCCACTCTCCTGTGTGCCGTAACCCGGAAGTACTGCCTAATGCGGTGAGGGAGGAAAGAGCGCACTGCTGGTTTGTTTGTTTGCTCCTATGACCCAGACAGTACAGAGGTGTATGACTCCTCTCTGATAGACAACCAGTCATGAAAAAGGGAATGAATCACATGGTGCACAATGCAGGACCGTTCCTGCTATGAGAAAGCGCGCCACGCTTGTAAGCTGCATGGCTCTCAAAGTGAAAGTGAAACCTGTATATTCCATAATATCCTATGAGCCCATAAAATCTCACACATAAAAGCAGCATAAACTCAAATAAACATATAAGATTATTCCCCCCTGTTCAATAATTCCCCTAAGGAGATATTAACCCTTGATACTATACAGATAAAAGGAGTCAAACTGTTACCCTGTCTTCTTGCGTTATCATACATGTATAAAATATGAAACGATCTTACCAGAATCTACGCCATGGAACAGGAACACGGCCCTTCAAGTTTGACAGATAGTAGCATCGCTTCTGACATGGACTTGAGTGAAGAAAGAAGGCAGCAAAACTCGTCAACGCTGATTGCTTATGGAGCTGCTAATATGAGTCAGGATTTCCTGTGACGAAAGGCAAAGAATGACTGGGATAATGAGGAAGTGGGGGGAGGTATTTAAGCCTTTGGCTGGGGTGTTTTTGTCTCCTCATGGTGGCCAGGTTCAGTATTTCCCACAAGTAAGGAATGCAGCTGTGGACTCTTCCCATATTAAGATGGAAAGGTGAAACCTGCCCCCTACCAGAATATCTGGATAAGGGGCCACACCTTAATGCTGACTTGGATAAGGAAGCAGGTTTCTTAGACTGCTTAAATCATTTCCTGTTTGAACTTGGATTCCATGAAGAATTAGAAGATCCTTGTTTCTGAGAGGAGGAAGATTTCGGTTCCTTGTTCTGACGAAAGGAACGAAAACGATTAGGAGCTTTAAATGTACCCTTAGAAGAAAATATTCCTTTTCTCCAGACACATTAGAAATAATAGAATCCAACCCAGAACCAAACATCTTTCCCTGAAAAGAGAGAAATAAATGTCTGGATTTAGAAACAATATCAGCTGACCAGCTGACTTCTGGGAAGTACTGTTAATCAAATACTCTTAGAATAATTATTAATGATGTCCATCACTGCATCACTGCATAACTGCATCACAAATGAAAACATTGGTAGATTTCAGCAGACCCAAAATATTTTAAAAAAACTCTATACTAGCAGAATCATAATCGGAAAACTGCTCAGAAAGATTATCCAGCCAAACAGAACAAGCCGCAGCCACACACTCAACACTAACTGCAGGCCTAAAAAGAAAATCTGCTTGCTGAAAAGCCCTCCTATGAAAGTTCCATGCTGCTCACCCTTCAAAGCTGATTCTAGTTCCGGGAGGGAACCCTTGAATTGGGGGGCTATGTCACGCCACTCCCTGTTGCGCCGGTCTGGCTGTTGCCAGGGAATCGGCGGTTGTTATTATGGTCCTTTAAGCACACAATACACAGAGTAATTTAAAGTTACAATAGTCTGCTCAAAAACATGCAAAACGGCAATATATAGGACAAAGAAAAAAACATGTATATTATAAAAAAGCGAGCATGCATGTGTATGTTTTATATTAAAGACATTACAGAATTGAAGTACAACTAGTCTACAGAGATTTTGTTAAGTGGTTTATACTGATATAACATTAGCAAGTACAAATTTCCACTGAAGAAAATTTGCCAAATAAGGTCACAGGAATCAGCAATGAAACTTGCTCATAAACAGAGGAACTCATTCTGTAAACGTAGAATAAAGATTATGAATCTGTCAAATACTATAAACAGGTTAAAGCAAATGCAAAACAAACCATTTTAACAAAATCTAATACAAATACCTTAAGGATCGCTTCCATTTGCCAACCAGCTGGGAAGGGAAAAGCAGCAGCTTACAGCTTATTTAAAGAGACAAATATCATATTTGTGCAGCAGTGTTTGCAACAATATTTGTAACAACTTTATATACATTGTTGAAAACACTGCACACTCTAGTGCTCAACAATGTTTTATATTGTTAAAAAATGTATTATAAACACTGCTGCCACATAGAGCTCAAGACATGTGCATGCTTCTAAGCATAACTAGCAAAACTCTTCAATAAAGGATACCAAAGAACAAGATACATGTATTACTAGAATAGGAAAGTTATTTGAAATTGCATGCTCTGGGGCCCATTTAAAAAGCTCCGTATGGAGCTTGAGGGCCCGTGTTTCTTTAGACCGCTGCTCCATAACCTGTCTGCATGCTCTGAGGAGGAGGACAGACATCGCAGGAATTCAACCAGATCATATACGGTCGGGTTGATTGACACCCCCTGCTAGCGGCCGATTGGCGGTGAATCTGCAGGGGGCAGTGTTGCACCAGCAGTTCACAAGAGCTGTTGGTGCAATGCTGAATGCGGAGAGCGTATTGCGGATCATGTCCGACAGGCCTTTCATAAATAGGCCCCTATATCTGAATTCTGAAAGATTAATATTTTACTTTCATGTCCCTTTAAACATTTATACAGCTGCCAGTACCCAAGATGGCGGCAAACAAGTAGAGGGGGGGAGGGTTAGAGAGCTGTTTGGGGGGCATCAGGGATGTTGGGGCTAAGGGGGGATCCAACACTGCAGAATAACTATAAAAAAACAAAAAAAGCCTTTTAATTTAGTACTGGCAGACTTTCTGCCAGTACTTAAGATGGCAGTGACAATTGTGAGGTGGGGGAGGGAAGAGAGCTGTTTGAAGGGGGGTCAGGGAGGGATCAGGGGGTTGGATGTGTCAGGTGGGTGGCTGATCTCTACACTAAAGCGAAAAACATAAATTATGCTTACCTGATAATTTCTTTTTCTTCTGTGAGAAAGAGTCCACGGCCGCATTCATTACTTATGGGAAAAAAAAACCTGGCCACCAGGAGGAGGCAAAGACCCACCAGCCAAAGGCTTAAATACTCCTCCCACTTCCCTTATCCCCCAGTCATTCAGCCAAGGAACAGTGGAAGAAGCATCAAGGTGAAAGAGTGCCAGAAGATGAAAACAACAACGCCTCAAAACGGGCGGGGGGCTGTGGACTCTTTCCCACGGAAGAAAAGGAAATTATCAGGTAATCATAATTTATGTTTTTCTTCCTAATGGGAAAGAGTCTACAGCCGCATTCATTACTTATGGGAAATTTATACCCAAGCCAAGAGGACATAGAATGCCAAAACGAGAGGGTAAGAGGCGGACCACATGAAGGCACCATCCAAAATACACATTCCCAAAACAAAAAACCCAGTTTCATCCGAAAACAGGGAACAAGATCCCCTTGAAAAAAAAGCAGCTCCAAAAACGCAAATCTACCAACAGGTCATAGAACATGAAAGGTCACCACGAAGAGGCGTAAAAAAGATTACGGACACTATCTCTCAAGGCAACCATCCAGCCACAGCCCCTCAACCAACTAGGGGACCCGAAGAATCATTCCGAAGGGAACACAAACCTAACGGAAGGAGGGAACCCCCAGGTCGTCAAGAAAACAACCCAACTCCGTTTCACAGATGCCCAAAGACAGAACTTTTTTTCACTTTCTGCGATGAGATTTTTTTTTTTACTGAAAATTATTCTGCAGGTCATTTTGAAATTAAAATTTTTACAGTTACAGCATCTCAATAGCAATGTGTTTATTAACTGGAGAGTAAAGCACTTTTTAAATTCTTATATACTGCAGCAGTTGAAAATTAAATAGCAATTTAGCTGCAGAGAAAAAAAAAAAAAAAAAGGTTCATTGCTCACAAGAACGTCTACATTTCAGAAGTCACAGCTTTGCATACTGAGGAGCCATCATCAATCAATGTGCTGCCATTTTGCAGCACTGTATTTGACTGTTCTTGTCAAACAGTGCTTCACTGTGGCTGCAGTGTGAAGAAAAACTTATACTGTACAGCCAGAGCATAGTGCCATTTGAAGAGAAAAGTTTGAGGTGGAGCAGCACTGCAAAGCAAAAATTATTACAGTTCCTGCATGTGTCCTGTTCTTTCTGCAGACATGCTGCATTTTCTGCACTAACATCTCAGATCACAGCATGTTCTGCCTTGGGGGACAGATGTACTCTAACCCATGTCCCAATGACAGGAACCTCAGCAGAATGCAAGAGGAAAAAAACAAAGAACAAACAGATTTCAAGGACCTGAAAGCATCCAACCAGCTAAACAGCAGGGAATAATGGCACTCCTATGAAAAAAAACAGTCACCAAGGGAAAAAAACCCTTACCAGTTAACAGGAGAAAACAAAACCCAGTCCCGCACCCCAGATCACAGGAGACTTAGGGTGCCGTACTAGCAAGGACTAATTCCAGAGATGGAAAAAAATCAATGAAAAAGATGTCGGACGTAAAGGAGAAGCTAGAGAAGCGGAGCTCTTCCTATAAAAAGAATACCCCACCTTGCTCCTGTGCAACCAAGACAGCACAGCCCCTATAGGCCACAGAGCAGCAGAACTTCATCTCCTATCAAATTCACGGCAGCAGAAGGAGTCCAAGGATCCAACTCCCCCAGAGGATTCCTAACTAGTACCAAAAACAGCTAACAAGCAGCCAAGTGAACTAGCAGCTGAGGAGCAGATAACAGTAACCAAATTCGACTGCAAAACACTTCAAGTCTGTTCTTCAGCAGACTCCCTGTACGCCAAAGCGTCACTGTCCACACAGCCTAGAAACTTAGCTAGGGTTAGTGCTGTGATTCAAAAACATCCAATTGACCGGTAGCCAGACAAGCCAACAGGCCACAACGGCCAGCAACCGGCACACACCTCCACTCAAGAAAAAAGGGGGGACTAATCAGTCACTTAAGAAAAAGGACGACTAAAACCCTGAGATAAACCACCTAGAAATGGGTGACAAGAATCCCAACCTCTGAGAGGCAATCTCTCGAGCCCCCTAAGCCAGTCAGTCAGGCGACTAAAATACAGAGCGGAGAAAAAATACCAACACGCTAATCATTGACCCTACAGGTCGAGAACAAAACCAGGACATAAGGCGAACAGCAGAGCCGTCTCATGGAGACAAAATCCCAAGCCCAGCTTCACAACCAGGTATGTAATCGGAAACTTCCAAACTCCCCATAAATGAGAGACAAAGGAGCTCATCCTAATCCCAACCCTAAGGTTCAAGGAAACACAGGAACGAAAAAGATAGGAGGAACCAGACCGCCAGAGCCCTAGATCCCTTTCCAGATTCTCACTGGATCTAATAGGGAGGACCCAAAGTCTGATCTGACCGACTACCTCCGCAGAGGAGACACTGCGATGAAAACCGCAACACTGATCCAATGGACACTAGATCCTAGGACCGAGGTCAACCTGGTCCTAAACCCTAAAAGGGGCGACATAATGACCTATGAACCCTAGTGACAGCACCTGAAAAATGTGAACCACACAAACCAAGCATAAAAGCTCCCAGAGGCAAAGATAGTGAAAACCTGTAAAGTCCCCTTAGAAACAACTACCGCTGTGGAAGGATAGCGGACACCAGGATACTTCAGATCAGAAGGCAGGATCTTTACGGCTGGGTTCAAACCCACAACCTTCTACTGCAGGAGCGATAAAGCTAACCACTACGCCACATATCCCCTCAAAATTGTGCCATACTCCTAAAGAGTCCACGGATTGTTCAAACTAGACAACGATCATGAGTCAAAAAGTATCTCGAAATGCCATAACCGCACAAAGTATGAAGGACCACACCCCTCAACCGGGGCTGCAAGGAACACGAGACACCACCAGCCCTATAGTGAAGCAGAACTGCCACAGGCCAGCCCAAATGCTTCCGACATCTAGACCCTCAGGTCTAAATGAAGTATTACAAAATAAATGTGATAATGAAATACAAAAAGTGATTCGTGAAAAAAGTTCATATATAAGGATATGTAAATCTTCTAAGAATGGTCTCTTCACTCTTCTGCAATCCTCTGTGTGTTCTCAAAGAAAAGGAAACAAAATATGTAACATAGTGTAACTCTGTAACCACTTATAGTGCAACAGTTCTACTTGTTTAACGAGTGATTACTCACATTTGTTGGAGCTTATGGCCAAGCTCAGGGAAATGCGCACTCCCACTTTATACTGGTGGGAAAACAGTACCCTCAGGCAAATTTTATAAAAGCAAACATTTATTAAAATACATATATAAAAAGCGTCACAAATGCTTTTACAACACCTCTTACAAAGGGTAACTGAGTAATAATAGCTGTAGAATTACTCAAAAGAGTAGATGCCAGTCCTGGATGGAGATGGATGGACAAGCAGAATCTTAACCGCTTAGAACCACCACTTCGCAGTTCCAGAAAGACCGCTCCTCCCTCAGGTGTATGAGCAGATGTAAAGACGCAAGAGAGTGTCAATTCCTCTCTTGCGTCTTTACATCTGCTCATAGGAATTGACACTCTCTTGCGTCTTTACATCTGCTCATACACCTGAGGGAGGAGCGGTCTTTCTGGCACTGGGAAGTGGTGGTTCTAAGCGGTTAAGATTCTGCTTGTCCATCCATCTCCATCCAGGACTGGCATCTACTCTTTTGAGTAATTCTACAGCTATTATTACTCAGTTACCCTTTGTAAGAGGTGTTGTAAAAGCATTTGTGACGCTTTTTATATATGTATTTTAATAAATGTTTGCTTTTATAAAATTTGCCTGAGAGTAGTGTTTTCCCAGCAGTATAAAGTGGGAGTGCGCATTTCCCTGAGCTTGGCCATAAGCTCCAACAAATGTGAGTAATCACTCGTTAAGCAGAACTGTTGCACTATAAGTGGTTACAGAGTTACACTATGTTGCATATTTTGTTTCCTTTTCTTTGAGAACACACAGAGGATTGCAGAAGAGTGAAGAGACCATTCTTAGAAGATTTACATATCCTTATATATGAACTTTTTTCACGATTCATTTTTTGTATTTCATTATCACATTTATTTTGTATTAATTTTCTTTGTTTGTGATTTTTGGTATATTTATTATATACTAAATGAAGTATTAGTGTATTTTTTTTTCCTTTGTTTTTATGGAAAAAAACAAAAACGAACAACTGAACAAGTGAACCAGCAAGTCCCGCCGGACTAGCCAGGCCAAACGTGCGTTACTAACAAGCCACAAGGCACACAAACAACTCCGGACAAAATCCGGAAACAAGTTCTATAAAAGAACGAAAGTCGAGCAATCCCAGAATTCCCATAGGGAAGAAAAAAAGTAAATAATCCTGACCGGATTAAAAAAAAACAACAACAAAAAAACAACAACAAGGGTACCCGTAGGCATCCGCCCAGAAGGAACCATGCCTCTGTAGTACCTGTCAACAGAGATCGTAACCTTCAGAAAAACGACTGGGAAAGCTTGCATGAGACTAACCGGGGAAAAACACACCCCATTAGTTTATCTCACAGAACCCTGAGAAGATCCCTGATGATACAGTAAAGGATCCCCCAATAAATCAAATAGACATCGTAGTAGGACATGCAGCCTCACAATTCTGTAGCGAAAAGAACATGGGGGAACAACAATGACGCCATTCACGGTCTGAACACCCAGGATAGGCCGGCAGGCACATAACTGCAAGGAAACCTAAGCGTCCTGTAGGTGACTCAGCGCAATTAAAATATTAAAACGAAAATGTCCCGCAATCTCTGGGGTAAAAAATCCACCCTGTGCGGAGGAGACATTAACATCGGGGTCTCCCGCAAAGGTAAAGGGAATGTGCAATTGGGAAGGCACCTCCTGAGGAAAAGAGCCCCCAGGAGCCGGTGTCTCAGAAGGTCCAGGGTCCCCCGAACCTGAGGGACCTGGCTAACCATACGGACACGAGAGAGAAGATTGGCAGACTTGCAGTAACAGGACCAAATTACAGTCCTCATCTGAGGACGATTCAGAATCAGCTATTAAAATAGTCTCAGCATTAGAATCCTCCATGGCTAAGACTTAAAATAAGAACGCAATTTGGGAAAAAAAATGGCACCCGACGCCTACAATGGCTGGGGCACTCACCACCTCCTATGACCAGGCCTCAGCGGAGCAGACTCTTCCCTCCGTCACCACTTCGTCAGGAATGCAGAAGGGGAAGAAGACCCACACAAGCATAACACGCACGTTACCAGATTCCCTGCGAAATCTAAAAAGTGCGCCACCAAAAGGCAAAACTAGGCCCCATAGCAAACTAGCAAGTCTGAAACAAATCATAGCCCAAGGTAAAGCCTAGTAAAACGATACATGATAAACAAACACCATCCTGTACACTAATATCCCCCTGAAAAGGGAGATAATCCCTTGATTCCAAGATTGAAGCAGAAGGTGCCTCAATGAGGCCCATACTGAACTATCATAACAAATCACATTACAGCAACGTAATAAAATGAAACGATCTTACCGGAATCCATGCTGTGGAACAGGAACGCGGCCCTTCAAGTGTGACGAATAGTAGCATCGCCTCCGCCATGGACTTTAGAGAGGACAGCAGGTAGCTAAACGAAATTCGGCAACGCCAAGTGCTGAAAGGGAGCTGTGAATACGTCAAGATGGTGTCGCAGGGAAAGCTCCCACTGCATCTCCGGACTCTCACTTTCGCCAGGCCCTCCACGAGAGGCTGACAGGACTACTTAAAACTCCCGTCTCGTGTCGAAGGGTAGCACCCTCCATAAGAGACAAAATAAAAAATAAAAATAAAGTAAAATAAAGTATAAAAAGCTTCTTACACTTCTCTGCCAACCTCCTGGGACGAAAGGCAAAGAATGACTGGGGATAGGGGAAGTGGGAGGAGTATTTAAGCCTTTGGCTGGTGGGTCTTTGCCTTGGTGACAAGGTTCTTATTTTCCCATAAGTAATGAATGCGGCTGTGGACTCTTTCCATTAGGAAGAAAATTAACCCTACACGCTACCCAATTAACCCCTTAACTGCTGGGCATAATACAAGTGTGGTGCACAGCGGCATTTAGCGGCCTTCTAATTACCAAAAAGCAATGCCAAAGCCATATATGTCTGCTATTTCTGAACAAAGGGGATTCCAGAGAATCATTTACAACAATTTGTGCCATGATTTCACTAACTGTTTGTACATAATTTCAGTGAGAAACCTAAAATTATGAGAAAGTTTGTGAAAAGTGAACGATTTTTTTTATTTGATCGCATTTGGCGGTGAAATGGTGGCATGAAATAAACCAAAATAGTCCTAAATCAATACTTTGGGTTGTCTACTAAAAAAAATATATATACACACACACACACATGAATGGTTATTTAGGGATTCCTGACAGATATCAGTGTTAAAATTTATCGCTAATTTTGAAGAAAAAAAAAATGGTTTGGAAATAGCAAAGTGCTATTTGTACTTATTGCCCTATAACTTGCAAAAAAGCAAACAACATGTAAACATTGGGTATTTCTAAACTCAGGACAAAATTTTAAAACTATTTATCATGGGTGTTATTGGTGGTTGTAGATGTGTAGCAGATTTTGGGCGTCAAAGTTAGAAAAAGTGTGTGTTTTTTTTCCACTTTTTCATCATATTTTATAAAACAAATGTATAGTAAATTATAAAATATGATGAAAATAATGGTATCTTTAGAAAGTCCATATAATAGCGAGAAAAACAGTATATAATATGTGTGGGTACCGTAAGAAAATTGAAAAATGCTGTGGTTACTAAAGGGTTAAATGCTGCTCCAACTTTTAACAATGTATCAATCAATAGATAATTATAAAATAATTACATACAAATATAAAAAGATGGAAAAAAATATTACACTTCAATGGAGAAATAATTTGATAATGAGATGAGAGGAGATGGGAGATATATAAAAAACGTAATTTATGTAAGAACTTACCTGATAAATTAATTGCTTTCATATTGGCAAGAGTCCATGAGCTAGTGACGTATGGGATATACAATCCTACAAGGAGGGGCAAAGTTTCCCAAATCTCAAAATGCCTATAAATTACACCCCTCACCACACCCACAATTCAGTTTAACGAATAGCCAAGTAGTGGGTTGATAAAGAAAGGAGTAAAAAGCATCAACAAAAGGAATTTGGAAATAATTGTGCTTTATACAAAAAATCATAACCACCATAAAAAGGGTGGGTCTCATGGACTCTTGCCAATATGAAAGAAATTAATTTATCCGGTAAGTTCTTACATAAATTTTGTTTTCTTTCATGTAATTGGCAAGAGTCCATGAGCTAGTGACATATGGGATAGCAATACCCAAGATGTGGAACTCCACAGAAGAGTCACTAGAGAGGGAGGGATAAAACAATAAGCCATTTTCCCCTGAAAAAAATGAACCCACAACCCAAAATATAAGTTTATTCTCATAATGAAAAAAGAAAAAACTTAACCATAAACAGAGGAATCAAACTGAAACAGCTACCTGAAGAACTTTTCTACCAAAAACTGCTTCTGAGGAAGCAAATACATCAAATCGGTAGAATTTAGTAAATGTATGCAAAGAAGACCAAGTTGCTGCTTCGCAAATCTGATCAACTAAAGCTTCATTCTTAAAAGCCCACAAAGTGGAGACTGATCTAGTAGAATGAGCTGTAATTCTCTGAGGCGGGGCCTGACCCGACTGCAAATAAGCCTGATGAATCAAAAGCTTTAACCAAGATGCCAAGGAAATGGCAGAAGCCTTCTGACCTTTCCTAGAACCAGAAAGGACAACAAATAGACTAGAAGTCTTTCTGAAATCTTTAGTAGCTTCAACATAATATTTCAAAGCTCTTACCACATCTAAAGAATGTAAGGATCTCTCCAAAGAATTCTAAGGATTAGGACACAAAGAAGGACAACAATTTCTCTATCAATGTTAATAGAATTCACAACCTTAGGTAAAAATTTTAATGAATTCCGCAAAACTGCCTTATCCTGATGGAAAATCAGAAAAGGAGATTCACACTTCTAGCAGAAGAGATGGCCAAAAGGAACAACACTTCCCAAGAAAGCAGTTTAATGTCCAAAGAATGCATAGGCTCAAACGGAGGATCCGGTAAAGCCTTCAACACCAAATTAAGATGCCATGGAGTAGAACAGTGAATATCAAGAAGCTTCGCAATCTTTCCGTGAAATAAAACAGAAAGAGCAGAGATTTGTCCTTTCAAGGAACTTGCAGACAAACCCTTCTCCAAACCATCCTAAAGAAACCGTAAAATTCTAGGAATTCTAAAAGAATGCCAGGAGAAATTTTCAGTAGAACACCATGAAATATAAATTTTCCAAAATCGATAATAAATCTTCCAAGTAACAGATTTACAAGCCTGTAACATAGTATTAATCCCTGAGTCAGAGAAACCTCTATGACTAAGCACTAGGCATTCAATTTCCATACATTCAAATTTAATGATTTGAGATCCTGATGAAAAAACAGACCTTGAGACAGAAGGTCTGGCCTTAATGGAAGTGGCCAAGCTTGGCAACTGGACATCCGAACAAGATCTGCATAACAAAACCTATGAGGCCATGCTGGAGCTACCAGCAACACAAACAAATGTTCCATGATGATCTTGGAAATCACTCTTGGAAGAAGAACTAGAGGCAGGAAGATATAAGCAGGTTGGTAACCGCAAGGAACAGCTAACGCATCCACAGCCTCCGCCTCTGGAGTCCCTGGACAGATACTTGGGAAGTTTCTTGTTAGATGGGAAGCCATCAGATCTATTTTTGGAAGACCCCACATCTGAACACATCTGGAAGGAGCGACCACTCCCCCGGATGTAAAGTCTGGCGGCTAAGATAATCCGCTTCCCAATTGTCTATACTTGGGATATGAACCGCAGAAACTAGACAGGAGCTGTATTCCACCCAAGCAAGTATCCGAGATACTTCTTTCATAGCTTGGGGACTGTAAGTACTACCCTGATAATTGACATATGCCACAGTTCTGATATTGTCTGTCTGAAAACAAATTAACAGTTCTCTGTTCAACAGAGGCCAAACCTGAAGAGCCCTGAAAATAGCACGGAGTTCTAAAATATTGATTGGTAATCTCGCCTCAAAAGATTTCCAATCCCCTTGTGCTGTCAGAGATCCCCAGACAGCTCCCCAACCTGAAAGACTTGCATCTGTTGTGATCACAGTCCAGGTTGGACAAACAAAAGATGCCCCTTGAACTATACAATGGTGATCTAACCACCAAGTCAGAGAGAGTCGAACATTGGGATTTAAGGATATTAATTGTGATATCCTTGTATAATCCCTGCACCATTGGTTCAACATACATAGCTGGAGAGTTCTCAAATGAAAACGAGCAAAGGAGATCGCGTCCGATGCTGCAGTCATGAGACCTAAAACTTCCATGCACATAGCAACTGAAGGGAATGATTGAGACTTTAGGTTCCGACAAGCTAAAACCAATTTTAATCGTCTCTTGTCTGTTAGAGACAGAGTCATGGACACTGAATCCATCTGGAAACCTAAAAAGGTGACCCTTGTCTGAGGAATCAAGGAACTTTTTGGTAAATTGATCCTTCAACCATGTCTTTGAAGAAACAACACTAGTTGATTTGTGTGAGATTCTGCAGAATGTAAAGACTGAGCTAGTACCAAGATATTGTCCAAATAAGAAAACACTGCAATACCCCATTCCCTGATTACACAGAGAGTAGGGCACCGAGAACCTTTGAAAAGATTCTTGGAGCTGTCGCTAGGCCAAATGGAAGAGTGACAAATTGGTAATGCTTGTCTAGAAAAGAGAATCTCAGAAACTGATAGTGGTCTGGATGAATCGGAATATGAAGATATGCATCCTGTAAGTCTATCGTGGACACATAATGCCCTTGCTGAACAAAAGGCAGAATAGTCCTTATAGTCACCATTTTGAAAAATGGCACTCTTACATAACGATTCGAAATTTTCACATCCAGAACTGTCCTGAATGAATTTTCTTTCTTTGGGACAATGAATAGATTTGAATAAAACCCTAGACCCTGTTCCTTCACAAAGGAGGTCTTAGTCTGAATCCTATTCGGTACCCTTGAGAGACAATACTCTGAATCCATTGATTTTGGACAGAATCTGCCCAAATGTTTTGGAAGAACCTTAATTTGCCCCCTACCAGCTGAGCTGGAATGAGGGCTGCACTTTCATGCAGACTTTGATTTCTTAAACGGTTTGGATTTACTCCAACTTGAAGGTTTCCAATTGGAACCAGATTCTTTGGGGGAAGGATTAGGTTTCTGTTCCTTATTTTGTCGAAAGTAACGAAAACGGTTAGAAGCTTCAGATTTACCCTTAGGTCTTTTATCCTGAGGCAAAAAAAAACTCCCTTCCCCCCAGTGACAGTTGAAATAATCGAATCCAACTGAGAACCAAATAACTTATTACTTTAGAAAGAAAGAGATAGTAATCTAGACTTAGATACCATGTCAGCATTCCAATATTTGAGCCACAAAGCACTTCTAGCTAAAATAGTTAAAGACATAGATTTAACATCAATTTTGATGATATCAAAAATGGCATCACAGATAAAATGATTAGCATGTTGAAGCAAGCAAACAATGCTATAAGAAAATCAGGATCCATTTCCTGTTGCGCTAAGTTTTCCAACCAAAAATTGATGCAGCTGCAACATCAACCATAGAAATGGCAGGCTGAGAAGATAGCCAGAATATAAAAAAGCTTTCCTTAGATATGATTCAAGTTTCCTATCTAAAGGGACTTTAAAAGAAGTACTATCTTCCATAGGAATAGTAGTACGTTTAGCAAGAGTAGAAATAGCCCCATCAACTTTGGGGATCTTTTCCCAAAACTCCAATCTAACTGCTGGCAAAGGATACGATTTTTTAAACCTTGAAGAAGGAATAAGAAGTACCAGGCCTATTCCATTCCTTAGAAATTATATCAGAAATAGCATCAGGAACTGGAAAAACCTCTGGAGTAACCACAGCAGGTTTTTAAACAGAATTTAAACGTTTACTAGTTTTAATATCAAGAGGACTAGTTTCCTCAATATCCAATGTAATCAACACCTCTTTAACAAGGAACAAATATACTCCATTTTAAATAAATAAGTAGATTTGTCAGTATCAATATCTGAGGAAGGATCTTCTAAGTCAGACAGATCCTCATCAGAGGAGGATAATTCAGTATGTTGTCGGTCATTTGAAATTTCATCAACTTTATGAGAAGTTTTAAAAGACCTTTTACGTTTATTAGAAGGCGGGATGGCAGACAAAGCCTTCTGAATCGCATCAGCAATAAAATCTTTTATATTCACAGGTATATCATGTACATTAGATGTTGAAGGAACAACAGGCATTGTACTAGTACTGATGGATACATTCTCTGCATGTAAAAGCTTATCATGACAACTGATACATACTACAGCTAGAGATAGAATCTCCGCTAATTTACAACAGATACACTTATCTTTGGTAGAACTGTTATCAGGCAGCAGGAATCCAACAGTGGTTTCTGAGACAGGATCAGATTGAGACATCTTGCAAATGTAAGAGAAAACATATAAAGCAAAATTATCAATTTCCTTATATGGCAGTTTCAGGAATGAGAAAAAAAAATGCAAACAGCATAGCTCACTGACTTTGAAAAAAAAAAGGCAAGAGGCATTTAGGAATGGGGCTTTAAATAATTAAATTGGCGCCAAGTATGACGCACAACGCAAACTCAAATTTTTTTGGCGCTAACAACATCCGTAAATGAGACACTCACGTCATTGAAGACGCAACCTTGTGCAAGGAACTCGGCGTCAACTAAGACGCCGGAAATGACGAATTTGCGTCATCAGACGTACCTTCGTGCCAAAAAAATTCTCGCGCCAATAATGACACAATAAACTTTGGCATTTAAAGAAAAAGCAGTCAATTGAGAAAAGACTATACCCCAGGTAAGGTAAGGTAAGGTAAAATTGTCCTAAATATGTTTTTTCCCCAAATATGAAACTGATAGTCTGCAAAAGGAAATATACATAAACCTGACTCATGGCAAATATAAGTACAATACATATATTTAGAACTTTATATTAATGCATAAAGTGCCAAACCATAGCTGAGAGTATCTTAAGTAATGAAAACATACTTACCGAAAGACACCCATCCACATATAGCACATAGCCAAACCAGTACTGAAACAGTTATCAGTAGAGGTAATGGAATATGAGAGTATATCGTCGATCTGAATAAGGGAGGTAGGAGATAAATCTCTACGACTGATAACAGAGAACCTATGAAATAGATCTCCCGCGAGGAAAACCATTGCATTCAATAGATGATACTCCCTTCACATCCCTCTGACATTCACTGTACTCTAAGAGGAAAAGGGCTTCAAAATGCTGAGAAGCGCATATCAACGTAGAATCAAAGCACAAACTTACTTCACCACCTCCATAGGAGGCAAAGTTTGTAAAACTGAATTGTGGGTGTGGTCAGGGGTGTATTTATAGGCATTTTGAGGTTTGGGAAACTTTGCCCCTCCTGGTAGGATTGTATATCGTATACATCACTAGCTCATGGACTCTTACCAACTACATGAAAGAAACATAATTTATTCTTACCTGATAAATTAATTTCTTTCTTGGCAGTGAAAGTCCATGACCCTTACACTTAGGAATTCAACACCTTGCCACCTGGAAATGGCAGAGACACCCTACCTCCAGAATAGTATATTATGTCAAGGAAAAAAGAAAATAAGAAAGACAGTAGTGTAAAGAGGTGCAAACTAAGACTGCTGCTAACACATACTACATGTTTTGGGTGGGCTCGTCGACTCTCACTACCAAGAAAGAAATTAATTTATCAGGTAAAAATAAATTATATTTTCTTTGTAATGGAGTGTCCATGATCCTTACTCTTGGGAACCAATACCCAAGTTGAGAAAGTCCACAAATGTAATGGCAGGCTCTTAAACACTAGGCATCACTGCCATAAGAACCTTCCTTTCAAATGCAGCCTCAGGTGAGGCAAACGCATCAAAATGATAGAACTTTGTAAAATTGTCAAGAGAAGACCATCTCACGGCCTTGTAAATTTGTTCAACAGTGTCTTCATTCTTGAACGCCCAAGAAGAAGCAACTGAATGAGCAGTATATATGTTTGGCATATCCAAGTAACCCCTGTGAATTATGCTCTTCAACAAAAAGAATAAGCTGTGGCTTACCAAAAAATAAGAAATAGACTAGAGGATTGACAAAAATGTTTAGTAGCCTGGAGATACAATTTTAATGCCCTTACTACATCTAGATTATGCAAAAGTCTCTCCTGTGGAGACTTTGGATTAGGACACAAAGAAGGGACGACTATTTCCTACTTTATAATGTCAGACACCACCTTAGGCAGAAAACCAGATTTTGTCTGTAACACAGCATTATCCTGATGAAAGACCCAATAAGGCATTTCCCAAGAAAGTGCTGAAAATTCTAACACTCTAAGGGAAGAAGATTTATCCAACAGAAAAAGCACACTCCGTGAAACCTTCAGAACCAAATTCAAACACCACGGAGGAGAAGACTTCTTGATCACTGGTCTAATTCTGTGCAAAGCCTGAACAAAAGATGGAATGTCAGGCAAGCGAGCCAGCTTCATGTGTAACAAAACAGACAAAGCCGAAATGTAACCTTTTAAGCAACTAGCTGCAAGTCCCTTATCTGGACCTACCTGTAAAAAACGAATGCCAAAAATACCACTGATTAGAATACCAGTAGAAATAAGCTTTCCACACCTTATGGTAGATCTTCCTAGTAACAGGCTTACAAGCCTGAATTAAAGTATCTATCACAAAGTCAGAGAAACCTATTTGTGAAAGTATCAACCGTTCAATCTTCCAGCAGTTAAATTGAGGGACTTAAGATTTTGATAAAAGAAATATTTTCATATAATTAAAAGGTCAAAGGTGAAATGTGCTTGGGTTCATTTCAGTTTTTCATAATAAAATGGCCGCAAAATATTTCAATTAGTAAAAATGAATGAAGAAAAGTTAATAAAAGTAAATTAGAACGTTGTTTAAAATTGCATGTTCTGTCTGAATCCTGAAAGAAAAATGTTTGTGTTTCTTGTCTACTCTAATTCAATACACCCCAACCCAAGCCTTCTGAGTAGGCATGGTTGTTTCAAACTTTATGCTCTATGTAATCAATTTTAGTTTTATTTTGATTTTACCGTCCCTTTAAGTTTGTTGAAAATAATTAAAGGTCAAAATACACTTCTCGAGGTCAATCACTGGAATGTTTTAATTGTAATCCATATTTTAAACATTTGTATGTTACAAGGTATTATCTGGATCGATCTGGAACATTTGGTGCATGTGCTTCATTGAGATCTGGTTGTTTGTTACGCATCATGAAGCTCCCATGTCATTAATTTGAAACAGAAGTTGTTTACAGGCCATTCATAAACTGCTTTATCAACTAAAAATGTTGTTGTTTATATTATTTAAAAAGGTTATTATACAATAAACTAATATCCTTTTTAATGAAACTAGGGCTGCAACTATTATTTTCATAATCTATTAAATCGGCCAATTTTTCGACTAAAAAAATTATAATTTTTTTTAGGGCTGCTACTAACGATTATTTTCATAATCGATTAATCGGCCGATTATTTTTTCGATTAATCGACTAATCGGATAAAAAAATAATCAATAATTGTTTTGTATATTTTAAATAGAATCCACATACTGAGTGTTACAAATATAAACTTCAGACTAAAACTTTACATTAACACAACTGTTTGTCCAATTTTTAAATGGAAGAGCACAGTTTTACAATTAAACAAAACCAAAAACTGAGAAGTGGCCTCTCAAAGTAACCCTTGTCTTCATTCTAACATAAAAAAAAATATTTTCAATATCTATATGCAATGGTAAATAACCAGCTATTAGGTTACATACCCCCCAACTGTCCCGATTTTCACGGGACAGTCCTGATTTTAGGGGTCTGTCCCCCTGCCCCGGGTTGCTAGCCATCTGTCCCGATTTGCCCCAGGCATTAATTTTTTTTTTTTTTTTTAAATTCTATTGGGCCCATACTCAAAAGCAGCTGGCTTTGCTCACACAGGGTTAGATACCTGTTTGATTCCCTGTGGAAAAGGAATGGTGTGTGGGTTAAGCAGGAGTAAGAAGGCTGTATACACTCTGACCACAGGTAATGGTGACCTCTCTAACCTATCTCTGGTAGTGATGATGTCTAACCCCTGGTGATAATACTAGCATGCCTTCAGTTTTATACAATGAGCAGTGCTAATACCAGGGTAACAAACAGTGGCAGCCACAGACTGCAAGCTAATGTGCTTGCCAACCCCAGGACCCCATACAATGAATTATAGATACCCATATATGATGTAGTGTGTGTGTGTCTATCTGTATCTATAACTGTGTGTGTGTGTGTATCTGTATGTATAAGTTTATGCTATGTAGTGTGTGTGTCTGCATGTATAAATGTAAGCTATGTAGTGTGTATGTGTATCTGCATGTATAAATGTAAGCTATGTAGTGTGTATGTGTATCTGCATGTATAAGTGTATGCTATGTAGTGTCTGTGTATCTACATGTATAAGTGTATGCTGCATGTGTAAGTGTATGCTATGTAGTGTGTGTGTATCTGCATGTATAAGTGTATGCTATGTAGTGTGTGTGTATCTGCATGTGTAAGTGTATGCTATGTAGTGTGCTACTATGCATTTTTGCTGACTTTAAAGGCCAGAATCTAGAATATTAATGGGGAATGCAGAGAGCAGTTTTAAAGAATTTATTATTAAATGTCCAATTAAGATAAAAATATTTAGCAATGTCTTTGCAAAGAATAATTAAATACAGCGCTCACATAGCCATACCAGTGGTTTGAGCTCATGTTTGATTTGCTGCCTAAGTGTATTAAAATATATGACTTCATTTAGAATTTTATTTATATTACTTTGGTCTTATGATTTTTTAAGCCCCGCCCACCACATTGCAATTTTTGCCGGGGGGGTGTCCCTCTTTTGAATTCTGAAATGTTGGGAGGTATGAGGTTAGGGGAAAATATCTAGCCTAAAGTAACCCTTGTCTTCATTCTAACATAAAAAAATATCTTCAATATGTATATGCAATGGTAAATAACCAGCTATAAGGTCAGGGGAAAATATCTAGCCCGCTCTAAAAATAACAAATGTATACACTTATAAAGTTTGAATCTGGAACATATCACAATTGATTATAATATAAAAAAAACAATAAAAAAAAAAAAAATCAAAAGGGCTAATAACTATATATCAATAGCAGGACAAAGCCTTGCACATTTATTTATACAGTACATATAATCAGCAATAGCAAGCAATCCGCTAATAATTGTGCAAGCAGATAAAAGTGCAGATCAGTTCAAATAGCAACTCCCATCAATCTAGGGGCTAGGTGTAAATAACAAGCTTGGCTCTATATCATGCAAAGCATAGTTCCAAATCACCTGATTTAATATAAACAATCCAAATGATGACTATTATATCTGGGTTGCACATAAGCCAGGGGTAGTTGTAAACGTATACTGTTCTGAAAAAGTGAAAAGTATTCGTCTGTAGACGTCCTTTAGGCTAAGGACATAACCATAAAACACAATACCATGTGCAGGAGCTCAGTGGAGTGAAGCAGCTGGTGTTGTGCACAGACCAACTAATTGCAAACCAACTAATCGATTATGAGATTCGTTGACAACTATTTTCATAATCGATTATTATCGATTATGACGATTAGTTGTTGCAGCTCTAATTTTTTCCTATATTTAAAATAAAATCCTCATACTGAGTGTTATAAATATAAACTTCAGACTAAAACTTTACATTAACACAACCGTAGAACTACAAAGAGGTAGACTATCACTGTTTATAACATTCTGTTATTCACTCTTTTCAGAAACTTTGCTTTCAAATGCAAAAATGTCATCATGACAACATGCCCCTTCCTGGATGAGGCTGGCTCTTTTTTTGCAAGCTATTTTGCCTGCAGCAGAGAAGAGGCGCTCAGATGGTGTTGAGGTGCCTGAGATGCATAAGTAGGATTTTGCCATTTTCACCCAGGTGTGATATTTAGCTTTGTTAGATCCACCACTGCAAGGGGCCTCTTAAAGTAAGCCTGGACTTCATTCTAACATAAAAAACAAAATGTAGGGGGGCGGAGCCAACTACCGCTGGAGCAAGACATGCTTCAATGCAGCTCCTGACATTTGGGGCACTTTTATGGAGTATTGTACAAATATAAACCCTGAAACTTCTAATCTTTCCATGCCGAAGACCTCAGATGCATGCTTAATGCTATTTACAATATAGAAACATTTCGTTCTGGAAGATATGCCGTCACCATACACCTCTAGGTGAAGTGCAGTGAAGCCACGCGGTGTAAACGCCATTTCGATTTGCTGTACTCTTCTCATATATACAAGTAAGCCTGACCGGCCTGAGACCGTCTGCTCTGCGACTGACATAAGAGCCTGCTTGGTGGAATTGGGACGCCGCATGACGTCATTTCAATAGCTTGACTAACGTCATCAGATGCGGCTCTGGGCATAACACGACGTTCGCAGAGACACTGGTGAAGCAGGATGAACTTCAATCCCATGCACAACTAACTACGGCATCAGCATATCCACAACAGGGTGCAGCATTGGCACTGTCATGTCAGACACCAGTGGCCATTTCACCCTCCATCTCGCATGTCATGTGGGACACTGGATGCTCAGTGGAAGAGGAAAGATGGCGGCTGCCTGATATTATATCATTTGTATCTGGTCGCATCATTTCTGAAGCCATTTCAACCCTGAGAGAACCTGAACTGGGCTCCGATAAATGTTTGAACTTTTATACCTCCAGATCGTACCTTAGCCAAGAGGTGAAGCTACACATGCACAGATGGGATATCATTTCGGATTTTACAGAACACATATCGATTGGCAAAGTTTTGTCTCTTACAGGCTGGACATTTGGACTACTGGAACAAGCAAGCATCCACTGCTCCTTTATCTGCAAGGTCATGCCGCAAATAGATTTTATACCTTCTCTTGCAGTCCCTAACACAGGAGTGGGCTGAATTTATTTACACCTTTGGGCTTACTCCCTAGCGTGATAAAGTTTCGTGCTGAGGAGGTTATTATGATTGCCAGTCCACTCCTGTAAAGTTTTCAGGTTTTTTCTTTTTCTATTTTTTGTGTTGCATGCCCCTAATGTTTGTGATAGCTGTTAGATAAGACGCAACTAGTAGTTCTATAATAGCAGGACGCACCACTACAACAAGTGAAAGGCAATGACTCCTATGATCTCTACTAATCTAAGTGCTGCTTGTATTACCTTGACTACATGACCCTGGAATAAATGTTTGGTTTTCTCTATATCGTTTATATTCTGTATTTTTGTATTTCAGGATTGCATTGTGTGCTTAGTTTAACACTGTTCACAGATTATGCTAATACTTTGAATGAGACTCTGTGTAAGCTCATGCAGCTATTGCTAATACTCTTATTTTATCACACACTTTAATATGACGTTTCTCTAGTATACTTGAGGGTTTTATAAATACCCATATTTTCATAATCCTATCCTGTTAACTGAAGAGTCATTACTAATTCATGGATGTATTATGTATGAAGAGGCTATTTTGGACTGTAACCCTATTGCATATTAGGAATTATTTTTGGATGTTTTCCCTATGCTAATGTAAGGTCCTAGTATTCACTTTTATTACTGTTTCTTGTAGAACAATAACACTGTTATTTTATTCTTTTATGTAATATGCCTTAAATGTGCCATAGAATAGTTACTCTATGCATTGCAGTTCTAAAATAGCAGATTACATTTTTTATCACACCGCACTGCACTATTGTGTTAATATACTATCAGACCCTACTATTTAGTTATTGATAGGCGTATATAGCATTGTATTATCTCTTGAGTATGGTTTCACAATCTCAAGTCACGAAGGAATGAATGAGTTACATAGGCATATGCTTATAATTGTGGAGATAGTTGTATAATGCTTTGCCATGGGCCTGTGTAATATTAGACATAGTATTGCAGAGCTATATTTTTATTAAAGCTGTTTGTCCTAATGCTGACACAATACTCCTACATAGATAACTTTGGCTTTGAGCACCTTGCTAAATGCGCCATTATCCAGTAATAGACAGGCACTTAAGCTTCACCAAGTTAGATTTCTTACCAATGGAGTTATGACAGGCATGTCAACTTACCAACTTAAATTTATTTTATTAACTGTATTATGGTTATGGTATTACTTACCTTTGTTATAAGTGTTTAATCTACATGCATAACGCTCTCTGAAACACTGCAATGTTATTGTTTTCTTATTAATATTGCTCCATATATTTATTAGAGACTGCATCGCTGCAATTATAGACTAGACATTTGTAAGCCCTGTTATACACTCTCATTCTGTCACACATAAATAATCGGACATCAGCCTGTTAAGGTTTAGTTATATTGTATATTTTAACTGGTTATACAGTCCCCAAGGATACTCCAGAGTAAAGCTTCTTACAATCTCCCTTACTATATTACATATAAGTTTTTGCGCACATGGCTCCGCCCCTCCAAACCCCCCCTCATTTTAAAAGCGGTGCTCTTAAAATGAGGGGGAAGAGAAGAGAAAACGGAGGAAATAGGTATGCTAGACTGAAGGTCCAAGGAACCACCACAGCATCTATGATTTCCGCCTGGGGTCCATGGACCTTGAACCGTATCTCGGGAGCTTGGCATTCTGTTGAGATGCCATTAGATCTAATTCCGGCTGACCCCACTTGAGAATCAGGCTGGAGAACACTTTTGGATGGAGTTCCCACTCCCCCGGATGAAAGGTCTGCCTGCTCAGGTAGTCCGCCTCCCAGTTGTCCATCCCTGGGATGTGGATCGCCGACAGGCAGCAAGAATGGGCCTCCGCCCACTGAATTATTTTGGTTACCTCTGTCATCTCTAAGGAACTCCTTGTTCCTCCCTGATGATTGATGTAAGCCACTGAAGTTATATTGTCCGACTGGAACCTGATAGACTGGACCGAGGCTAACTGGGGCCAGGCCAGAAGAGCATTGAAGATCGCTCTCAGCTCCAGAATGTTTATAGGAAGAACAGACTCTGACTGAGTCCAAACTCCCTGAGCCTTTAGGGAGCCCCAGACTGCTCCCCACCCTAGAAGGCTGGCATCTGTTGTCACAATCACCCAAGATGGTCTGCGAAACCAGGTTCCCTGGGAGAGATGATGACAACCACCATTGAAGGGAATCCCTTTTCTCCTGCTCCAGTAGTATTCGAGGAGACAAATCCACATAATCTCTGTTCCATTGTCTGAGCATGCTTAACTGTAGAGGTCTGAGGTGGAACCGAGCAAACGGGATGATGTCCATTGCCGCCACCATCAGCCCGATTATCTCCATGCACTGAGCCACTGATGGCCGAGGAGTGGACTGAAGGACTAGGCAAGTATCAATAATCTTTGATTTCCCGACTTCTGTCAGAAAAATCTTCATTGATAGGGAATCTATTATGGTTCCCAAGAAAGTTACCCTTGTATTTGGTACTAAGGAACTCTTTTCCAAATTTACCTTCCACCCGTGAGATCGCAGGAAGGATAACAACATTTCTGTGTGGGATCTCGCTTGTTGTAAGGATGGTGCCTGA
>NC_069503.1:206616969-206628753 GCF_027579735.1 Bombina bombina | reverse complement strand
CAAGCCCCGCCTCAGAGAATTATAGCTCATTCTACTAGATCAGTCTCCACTTCGTGGGCTTTTAAGAATGAAGCTTCAGTTGATCAGATTTGCAAAGTAGCGACTTGGTCCTCTTTGCATACATTTACTAAATTCTACCGTTTTTTATGTATTTGCTTCTTCGGAAGCAGTTTTTGGTAGAAAAGTTCTTCAGGCAGCTGTTTCAGTTTGATTCTTCTGCTTTTGATTTAAGTTTTTTTCTTTCAAATATGAAAATAAACTTATTTTTTGGGGTTATGGATTAATTTTTTCAGCGGTATATGGCTGTTTTTATTTTATTCCCTCCCTCTCTAGTGACTCTTGAGTGGAAGACTCCACATCTTGGGTATTGATATCCCATATGTCACTAGCTCATGGACTCTTGCCAATTACATGAAAGAAAACATAATTTATGTAAGAACTTACCTGATAAATTCATTTCTTTCATATTGACAAGAGTCCATGAGGCCCACCCTGTTTATGGTGGTTATGATTTTTTTGTATAAAGCACAATTATTTCCAAATTTCCTTTGTTGATGCTTTCTACTCCTTTCTTTATCACCCCACTGCTTGGCTATTTGTTAAACTGAATTGTGGGTGTGGTGAGGGGTGTATTTATAGGCATTTTGAGGTTTGGGAAACTTTGCCCCTCCTGGTAGGATTGTATATCCCATATGTCACTAGCTCATGGACTCTTGCCAATATGAAAGAAATGAATTTATCAGGTAAGTTCTTACATAAATTATGATATATATATATATATCAGGGACGTGCACTCATAGGAGGCAGGGGAGGCAGTGCCTACCCTGCCATATGTGGCCAAAGCTTAATTAAATTTTAATTAAAACAAAAAAAAAGTTAAAAAAAAAATATTTTTCCCCATGTAGTGCTATGGAGAGGCAGGTACAGGAACGCTTCTCTCCATTGCAGTACATGGGTCAAAGGAAAAGCTGTGCTGCAGCGCCACCTGTGTTCTAACAATATATTAGCAGCAAACATTTGGACCAATAGGAGGCAACCTTCTTGATGCCTCCTAGCAAGTGAAGGATATAGAGATTAATCAGAAGGTTCAGATACAGCTCATTAACAGGGGGGGCAGTAAGTGAGCATAACCCAATACTGACAGGAAGTCAAAGGGTCAATTCAAATTTAAATCCATAATTTAAAACCCAGAGTTTGAAGTTAAGTGTGCAGTGTCCACATTATTTAAATTAAAGTTTTTGACATTGAATATTGCTAAGCCTCCCTTTTTCATGGTTATTTGATTTAATTTGGTACAAACTCCATATATGTTATGTCTGTTCAGTCAGAGGATGCTGTATCTATTTTTATTTTTCTCTGTGTCGCCATTTATTTAAAGACTGCTGTTAACTTGTAATTCACAAATCAATTGAAAGCTGTTGCATTGTGTTTTTAATATGTGCTGCTTTTATACAAGTTTATATTAATAAAAGGAGATAATGAGTCATTTAAAAAAATATATGTAATTATTGCAGTTAAATGTTTTTAAAAATAATGCCACTGTAAAGTAACTGGTTAAACACATAGTCAAAGGGAGACATTTAAAATTAAACTTTCATGATTGAGGTAGAGCATGCTATTTTAATAGACTTTTCTAGTTATTTATATTTTGAGAATTAGCATCAACTGTTACTGGCCCCATGTCAGCAAACCAAATTAGTTTTTGAAAGGAACATGAAAGTCATAATTACATTTCCATCATTCAGATAGAAATTGCACAAAAAAATAAATAAATAAACTTTATATTTTACTTTTATTATTATGTACTTCATTCTTTTGGTATCCTTTGGTGTCCTTTGTTGAAGAGCATACCTAAGTGGGATGTGCACATGCGTTTCTTGAACACCATATTGCAGCAACTGTGTTGGCAGTATTGATAACTTGTCCTTTGTGTAAAACTTGTATGGTAAATTAGTTCTATTTTTACAATACAGTAGTGAGTAGAGAAGAGATTGTGTATCATTCTAATTGCTTAGTAACTGGCACTGTGCCACAGAATTGTGCGAGTGTGTATGGGTGTCAGTGAGCAGAGTATGTGTGCTTTATTCTCCAGGTAATCAATACATTTCCGATGAGCTGGTGCTTTAGTGCAGTGTTTCTCAACAATGGTCCTCAAGTACCCCCAACAGGCCAGGTTTTCATTATAGCTGAATCAGTGCACAGGTGAAGTAATCAGCTGATCAGTAACTCAGTGGTTACTAACTTGCTCTCACCCATAACCTGATTATGTCACCTGTGCACTGGTTCAGCTATCATTTAAACCTGCCTTGTTGGGGGTACTTGCGGCCCTCTGTACATGTGTTTCTCCGGCATATCATATCTAGTGCCTCACCAGCCTCAGACCTTACTGCACGTCACATATATATATATATATATATATATATATATATATATATATACACATACATACATACATACATATACACACACACACACATATACATATACACACAATTATATTAGAAAATATTACACTGCCCTCACACTTCTTCATAATGCCACCTGGCCGGCAAAACTTTATGTGGAGAACACTGATTATAATAATATAAATCTACATATCTGAATTACACACAAAAAAAAAAATACAATTTACCTAGACTAAAAAGATGAAAGTAGTGCTTGCAAAAGACGACGAAGTATATTTAAAGACACAGTCTAGTCCAAAATAAACTTTCATGATTCAGATAGGGCATGTCATTTTAAACAATTTTCCAATTTACTTTTATCACCTATTTTGCTTTGTTCTCTTGGTATTCTTAGTTGAAAGCTAAACCTAATGAATTCCACTTGCCTAATAGTTGCCCTCATCTAACTTCACACTAACATCACTCCCACCTTTGCAGTCCCCACCTCCTGTTTCTCACCCTCCTACCCATTTAGATTGTAAGTTCCCATGGGAACAGGGCTCCCAATTCCTCCTGTATTTGTTTGTTAAATTTTGTCTGGTGTCTCATATTGTACTGTCCTTTTATCTTTGTTACCTATGAACAGCGCTGCGGAATCTGTTGGCGCTTTATAAATAAAGAATAATAATAATAATAATAATAATAATAAACCTAGGAGGTTCATATGCTAATGTCTAAGCCCTTAAAGGCCGCCTCTTCTCTCAGGGCATTTTGACCGTTTTTCACCACTAGAGGGTGTTAGTTCACGTATGTCATATAGATAACACTGTGCTCATGCACGTGAAGTTCCAGTGAGCCAGCACTGACTGGCTAAAATGCATGTCTGTCAAAAGAACTGAATAAAAGGGGCAGTTTGCAGAGGCATAGATACAAGATAATCACAGAGGTAAAACGTGCATTTATATAACTGTGTTGGTTATGCAAAACTAGGGAATGGGTAAAAAAGGGATTATCTATCTTTTAAAACAATTTAAAATTCTGGTGTTGACTGTCCCTTTAATAATTGAAATTAATTGGAAATTTGTTTAACTGTATTCTTCTGAATCATGAAAATAAGATGCTAATAAAAGATAGGAAGTATGATGCATAAACAAAATTACTGTTATATGTTCATGCTAAAATTTTTGTAAACTGTTCTCTTGGTATTCCTTGTTGAAAAGCATACCTAGGTAGGTTCAGTAGTGTGCACGTGTTTTGATCACTATATGGCAGCAAAGAGTTCAGCAATGTATAACTTTGTTACAAACATAGCTGCAAGCACTGCGGTCATATAGTACTCAAAAAACGTGCATGCTCTTCAGCCAATCTACGTATGCTTTTCAATAAAGAATAGCATTAGTACAAAGAACAATTGATAAACTTTATAAAAAAACATAATTTATGCTTACCTGATAAATTCCTTTCTTCTGTTGTGTGATCAGTCCACGGGTCATCATTACTTCTGGGATATAACTCCTCCCCAACAGGAAATGCAAGAGGATTCACCCAGCAGAGCTGCATATAGCTCCTCCCCTCTACGTCAGTCCCAGTCATTCGACCAAGAAACAACGAGAAAGGAGTAACCAAGGGTGAAGTGGTGACTGGAGTATAATTTAAAAGATATTTACCTGCCTTAAAACAGGGCGGGCCGTGGACTGATCACACAACAGAAGAAAGGAATTTATCAGGTAAGCATAAATTATGTTTTCTTCTGTTATGTGTGATCAGTCCACGGGTCATCATTACTTCTGGGATACCAATACCAAAGCAAAAGTACACGGATGACGGGAGGGATAGGCAGGCTCATTATATAGAAGGAACCACTGCCTGAAGAACCTTTCTCCCAAAAATAGCCTCCGAAGAAGCAAAAGTGTCAAATTTGTAAAATTTGGAAAAAGTATGAAGCGAAGACCAAGTTGCAGCCTTGCAAATCTGTTCAACAGAGGCCTCATTCTTAAAGGCCCAAGTGGAAGCCACAGCTCTAGTGGAGTGAGCTGTAATTCTTTCAGGAGGCTGCTGTCCAGCAGTCTCATAGGCTAAACGTATTATGCTACGAAGCCAAAAAGAGAGAGAGGTAGCAGAAGCTTTTTGACCTCTCCTCTGTCCAGAGTAAACGACAAACAAGGAAGAAGTTTGGCGAAAATCTTTAGTTGCCTGCAAGTAGAACTTGAGGGCACGAACTACATCCAGATTATGTAAAAGACGTTCCTTCTTTGAAGAAGGATTTGGACACAAGGATGGGACAACAATCTCTTGATTGATGTTCCTGTTAGTGACTACCTTAGGTAAGAACCCAGGTTTAGTACGCAGAACTACCTTGTCTGAGTGAAAAATCAGATAAGGGGAATCACAATGTAAGGCTGATAACTCAGAGACTCTTCGAGCCGAGGAAATAGCCATTAAAAACAGAACTTTCCAAGATAACATTTTTATATCAATGGAATGAAGGGGTTCAAACGGAACACCCTGTAAAACGTTAAGAACTAAGTTTAAACTCCATGGTGGAGCAACAGCTTTAAACACAGGCTTGATCCTAGCTAAAGCCTGACAAAAGGACTGGACGTCTGGATTTTCTGACAGACGCCTGTGTAACAAGATGGACAGAGCTGAAATCTGTCCCTTTAATGAACTAGCTGATAAACCCTTTTCTAAACCTTCTTGTAGAAAAGACAATATCCTAGCGATCCTAACCTTACTCCAGGAGTAACCTTTGGATTCGCACCAGTATAGGTATTTCCGCCATATTTTATGGTAAATCCTTCTGGTAACAGGCTTCCTAGCCTGAATCAGGGTATCAATAACCGACTCAGAAAAACCACGTTTTGATAAAATCAAGCGTTCAATTTCCAAGCAGTCAGCTTCAGAGAAGTTAGATTTTGATGTTTGAATGGACCCTGTATCAGAAGGTCCTGTCTTAGAGGTAGAGACCAAGGCGGACAGGATGACATGTCCACTAGATCTGCATACCAAGTCCTGCGTGGCCAAGCAGGTGCTATTAGAATTACTGATGCTCTCTCCTGTTTGATTTTGGCAATCAATCGAGGAAGCAGCGGGAAGGGTGGAAACACATAAGCCATCCTGAAGTTCCAAGGTGCTGTCAAAGCATCTATCAGAACTGCTCCCGGATCCCTGGATCTGGACCCGTAGCGAGGAAGTTTGGCGTTCTGGCGAGACGCCATGAGATCTATCTCTGGTTTGCCCCAACGTCGAAGTATTTGGGCAAAGACCTCCGGATGAAGTTCCCACTCCCCCGGATGAAGAGTTTGGCGACTCAAGAAATCCGCCTCCCAGTTCTCCACTCCCGGGATGTGGATTGCTGACAGGTGGCAAGAGTGAGACTCTGCCCAGCGAATTATCTTTGATACTTCCATCATTGCTAGGGAGCTTCTTGTCCCTCCCTGATGGTTGATGTAAGCTACAGTCGTGATGTTGTCCGACTGAAACCTGATGAACCCCCGAGTTATTAACTGGGGCCAAGCCAGAAGGGCATTGAGAACTGCTCTCAATTCCAGAATGTTTATTGGAAGGAGACTCTCCTCCTGATTCCATAGTCCCTGAGCCTTCAGAGAATTCCAGACAGCGCCCCAACCTAGTAGGCTGGCGTCTGTTGTTACAATTGTCCAGTCTGGCCTGCTGAATGGCATTCCCCTGGACAGGTGTGGCCGATGAAGCCACCATAGAAGAGAATTTCTGGTCTCTTGATTCAGATTCAGAGTAGGGGACAAATCTGAGTAATCCCCATTCCACTGACTTAGCATGCATAATTGCAGCGGTCTGAGGTGTAGGCGTGCAAAAGGTACTATGTCCATTGCCGCTACCATTAAGCCGATCACCTCCATGCATTGAGCTACTGACGGGTGTTGAATGGAATGAAGGACGCGGCATGCATTTTGAAGTTTTGTTAACCTGTCTTCTGTCAGGTAAATCTTCATTTCTACAGAATCTATAAGAGTCCCCAAGAATGGAACTCTTGTGAGAGGAAAGAGAGAACTCTTCTTTTCGTTCACTTTCCATCCATGCGACCTTAGAAATGCCAGAACTAACTCTGTATGAGACTTGGCAGTTTGAAAGCTTGAAGCTTGTATTAGAATGTCGTCTAGGTACGGAGCTACCGAAATCCCTCGCGGTCTTAGTACCGCTAGGAGGGCACCCAGAACCTTTGTGAAGATTCTTGGAGCCGTAGCCAATCCGAATGGAAGAGCTACAAACTGGTAGTGCCTGTCTAAGAAGGCAAACCTTAGATACCGGTGATGATCTCTGTGGATCGGTATGTGAAGGTAAGCATCCTTTAAATCCACTGTGGTCATGTACTGACCCTCTTGGATCATGGGTAAGATTGTCCGAATAGTTTCCATTTTGAACGATGGAACTCTTAGGAATTTGTTTAGAGTCTTTAAATCTAAGATTGGCCTGAAAGTTCCCTCTTTTTTGGGAACCACAAACAGGTTTGAGTAGAACCCTTGTCCTTGTTCCGACCACGGAACCGGATGGATCACTCCCATTGTTAACAGATCTTGTACGCAGCGTAGAAACGCTTCTTTCTTTATCTGGTTTGTTGACAACCTTGACAGATGAAATCTCCCTCTTGGGGGAGATAATTTGAAGTCTAGAAGGTATCCCTGAGATATGATCTCTAGTGCCCAGGGATCCTGAACATCTCTTGCCCAGGCCTGGGCGAAGAGAGAGAGTCTGCCCCCTACTAGATCCGGTCCCGGATCGGGGGCTCTCGGTTCATGCTGTCTTTGGGGCAGCAGCAGGTTTCCTGGCCTGCTTGCTTTTGTTCCAGGACTGGTTAGGCTTCCAGCCTTGCCTGTAACGAGCAACAGCTCCTTCCTGTTTTGGTGCAGTGGAGGTTGATGCTGCTCCTGTTTTGAAATTCCGAAAGGGACGAAAATTAGACTGTCTAGCCTTAGCTTTGGCCTTGTCTTGAGGTAGGGCGTGGCCCTTACCTCCCGTAATGTCAGCGATAATTTCTTTCAAACCGGGCCCGAATAAGGACTGCCCCTTGAAAGGTATATTAAGTAATTTGGACTTAGAAGTAACATCAGCTGACCAGGATTTTAGCCACAGTGCCCTGCGTGCCTGTATGGCGAATCCTGAGTTCTTAGCCGTAAGTTTGGTTAAATGTACTACGGCCTCCGAAATGAAAGAATTAGCTAGTTTAAGGACTCTAAGCCTGTCCGTAATGTCGTCTAGCGTAGAGGAACTAAGGTTCTCTTCAAGCGACTCAATCCAAAATGCTGCCGCAGCCGTAATCGGCGCGATACATGCAAGGGGTTGTAATATAAAACCTTGTTGAACAAACATTTTCTTAAGGTAACCCTCTAATTTTTTATCCATTGGATCTGAGAAAGCACAGCTATCCTCCACCGGGATAGTGGTACGCTTAGCTAAAGTAGAAACTGCTCCCTCCACCTTGGGGACCGTTTGCCATAAGTCCCGAGTGGTGGCGTCTATTGGAAACATCTTTCTAAATACTGGAGGGGGTGAGAACGGCACACCGGGTCTATCCCACTCCTTAGTAACAATTTCAGTTAGTCTCTTAGGTATAGGAAAAACGTCAGTACTCGCCGGTACCGCAAAGTATTTATCCAACCTACACAGTTTCTCTGGTATTGCAACAGTGTTACAATCGTTGAGAGCTGCTAAGACCTCCCCTAGTAGTACACGGAGGTTCTCCAATTTAAATTTAAAATTTGAAATATCTGAGTCCAATCTGTTTGGATCAGAACCGTCACCCACAGAATGAAGCTCTCCGTCCTCATGCTCTGCGAGCTGTGACGCAGTATCAGACATGGCCCTAGCATTGTCAGCGCACTCTGTTCTCACCCCAGAGTGATCACGCTTGCCTCTTAGTTCAGGTAATTTAGACAAAACTTCAGTCATAACAGTAGCCATATCTTGTAATGTTATCTGTAATGGCCGCCCAGATGTACTAGGCGCCAAAATATCACGCACCTCCCGGGCGGGAGATGCAGGTACTGTCGCGTGAGGCGAGTTAGTCGGCATAACTCTCCCCTCGCTGTTTGGTGAAATTTGTTCACATTGTACAGATTGACTTTTATTTAAAGTAGCATCAATACAGTTAGTACATAAATTTCTATTGGGCTCCACCTTGGCATTAGAACAAATGACACAGATATCTTCCTCTGAGTCAGACATGTTTAACACACTAGCAAAAAACTTACAACTTGGTTATAATCTTTTTTAGCAAAAAACGTACTGTGCCTCAAAGAGGTACTAACGATTAAATGACAGTTGAAATAATGAACTGAAAAAAACAGTTATTGCATCAAATTTTAAAACAACACAACTTTTAGCAAAGGTTTGTTCCCATTAGTAAAAAACAACACTAATTAAATTTGTACATAAGAAAACAAAACAACGTTTTTTATACACAGTCACTATAAGAATTCTCACAGCTCTGCTGAGAGAATTTACCTCCCTTCAAAGAAGTTTGAAGACCCCTGAGATCTGTCAGAGATGAACCGGATCATGCAGGAAATATAAAAGTAGCTGACTGGAATTTTTGATGCGTAGCAAAGAGCGCCAAAAACGGCCCCTCCCTCTCCCACACAGCAGTGAAGAGAAACGAAACTGTCACAATTAAAGCAAAAAACTGCCAAGTGGAAAATAATGCCCAAACATTTATTCACACAGTACCTCAGCAATGTAAACGATTCTACATTCCAGCAAAAACGTTTAACATGAGAATAGTTATTAAAAGGATTAGTGACCTTTAACACAGTAGTTCCGGTGAAATACCATCCCCAGAATACTGAAGTGTATACATACATGTCATTTTAACGGTATGGCAGGCTTTTCTCATCAATTCCATTCAGAAAATAAAAACTGCCACATACCTCAATGCAGATTCATCTGCCCGCTGTCCCCTGATCTGAAGCCTTTACCTCCCTCAGATGGTCGAGAACAGCAATATGATCTTAACGACTCCGGTTAAAATCATAGTAAAAAATCTCTGTCAGATTCTTCCTCAAACTCTGCCAGAGAAGTAATAACACGCTCCGGTGCTATTTTAAAATAACAAACTTTTGATTGAAGTAATAAAAACTAAGTATAATCACCATAGTCCTCTCACACATCCTATCTAGTCGTTGGGTGCAAGAGAATGACTGGGACTGACGTAGAGGGGAGGAGCTATATGCAGCTCTGCTGGGTGAATCCTCTTGCATTTCCTGTTGGGGAGGAGTTATATCCCAGAAGTAATGATGACCCGTGGACTGATCACACATAACAGAAGAAATAAAACGACAACTGGATGTTCAATCATTTAAAATGTAATGTTATATTTCAGCTCTATTTAAATCTAAGAATATGATGGGTTAAGTGCACCCCAGCCTTGGAGCATATGGTGTCACTGATATGAACTTACAGGTAATGCACAGCAGTTTTAATTGTTCATTATAAAATTTGATGTAAAAGTTCTTGGGTTATATAGTCCCAGCACACTTGACACTTATATTCTCTATTATATAAGAATCCTCTCCAGACAAAATCAGTCTGCTTGTAGATTGTATTAATAATTTAGAATTTGTAGATCTAAAAGATTTACAGTGCAGACAAGTAGATGTATTTAAATATAGGCTGGACGACATAAGGTCCTTAATCTGAAGTCGATGCTTATTATTAAATATAGAATTATGAGTAAGAGAATTCCTCATCACGTATCAAAGAAGGTCACCTTGTTTCCTAAAAAAAATTGGCAACTACAAGTCCAGGAATAAACAAAAGGCGCACTGTATACTTTGTTGCTCAGTGTCCAGCTTCAAGGATACAATGGTGGTGAATAAAACTGATTGGTTGCAAAAGAAAGTAAACATTTGTTTTGAGAACGGAAAGAAGAAAAAACCGTAACAGCTTAGGGACAGACAAAGGTATCTCAAAAAGAAACTCCTAAGCTTCAAGGGACATGAAACAAAATTGTTCTTTCGTGACTCAGATAGAGCATAACAATTTTAAACAACTTTCCAATTCACTATGATTGTCAAATGTGCTTCATTTTCTTGGTATTCTTTGTTGAAGGAGGAACAATGCACTACTGTGAGCTAGCTGAGCACTGATCAGTAATCCAACGGTAAGAGGCAAATATGGATATGTGCAGCCACCAATCAGCAGCTATCTCACAGCTCCTAAGCCTACCTAGGTTAGGTATACTTTTCAACAAAGGATAACAGGAGATATAAGCAAATTAGATAATAGAAGTAAATTGGAAAGTTGTATGCTCTATCTAAATCATGAAAGGCAAAAATTGGGTTTCATGTCCCTTTCATATAAAAGTGGGAAATTAATAAATATAGTACTTGGTTTCTTTCTGGTCTTTTTTCCGTCTGTAGAGTTTACCCAAGTGACTGCGCTTACCCTGGCAATGCTCCCCTATTTTGAGGATAGCCCTAGTTATGACTGCCACATTGTTAACTACCATGTCATTTTGAGCAGCCATTTTGTATCTACTTTTTTTTGGGGGGGAGGGCTGCCAAATCATGTGACTTCTGCAATGGTTTTGCCTATTTTTCCATTTTGCATGTCTTTCTAGTCTTACAAATCATGTATGTTGCGTCCCTGTAGTTCTTGCTTGTTTATTGTCTGTCTTACAATCTATTAGGATTGCTTTAATTGGACTAAACTATGTTTATTGGTCTCTGCTTTGAATTCTCAACCACCCTAGCTTCTTTATGGAGGTCTGGCTGCCTGATACCCGCTTCTGACTTTTGGATTGTTACGGTTTCTGGCTGTTATTCCCTTTAGTACTTTCTGTTTTGGACTGAATCACTGTTACTCACCCTTTGCCTGAATATTTTAGTATCTTATTCCTGGACTTTCAAACTGTATATGCTACTGAGAGCCTGTCCTCCAGCTACTAAAAGTACTGCCTGTTTTAACTGAGGTTAATATAAATTATACAAATAACATAGAAGGCATTCACAACAGCGCAGTACACACACAATATATAACAAGCGTTCTAGCATCAGATAATTTGACAAACTCATACATTTTGTATTTTTGGATGTACAGTAAAACGTTTTCGCCTCTATGCGAGTTTAAAATAGTAGTAGAAAAAAAAAACTAAATTATCAGTTATCCTTTTAGATATTGTTGGGCCACTTTTAAAGCCCACAAAAATAACAAAACGAATCAGTTGTTTGATAAACCTCTATACGGATAGTTATGTGCTCTAAAGAATCACTGATCACGCAATAGCTTTCACTTTCTATTTTAAGTATATGAATATGACAAAGGAGTGGTGAGTAGCCACAGAGTTGATCCAGTGGATATCATCTTGTATGACAAATTAAATCACCCATGATGATGCACTGATCTTTTAGGTTCTCTTTTTGTGCAT
>NC_069503.1:205413703-205458563 GCF_027579735.1 Bombina bombina | reverse complement strand
CTTTGCAATTAGCTAGATTAGCGGCGAAAAATTCAGGGTTTGCTATCGTGGCGCGCAGAGCGCTTTGGCTAAAGTCTTGGTCAGCGGATGTGTCATCCAAGACAAAATTGCTTAACATCCCTTTCAAAGGTAAAACTCTATTTGGACCAAAATTGAAAGAGATTATTTCAGACATCACTGGGGGAAAGGGCCACGCCCTTCCACAAGATAGGCCTTTCAGGGCCAAGAATAAGTCTAATTTTCGTTCCTTTCACAATTTCAGGAACGGACCGGCCTCTAATTCTGCATCCTCTAAGCAAGAGGGTAATGCCTCACAACCCAAACCAGCCTGGAAACCGATGCAAGGCTGGAACAAGGGTAAGCAGGCCAAGAAGCCTGCCGCTGCTAACAAAACAGCATGAAGGAGTAGCCCCCGATCCGGGACCGGATCTAGTGGGGGGCAGACTCTCTCTCTTTGCTCAGGCTTGGGCAAGAGATGTTCAGGATCCCTGGGCGCTAGAAATAGTTTCTCAGGGTTATCTCCTGGAATTCAGGGAACTACCCCCAAGGGGAAGGTTCCACATGTCTCACTTATCCTCAAACCAAATAAAGAGACAGGCATTCTTACATTGTGTAGAAGACCTGTTAAAGATGGGAGTGATACACCCAGTTCCAATAAAGGAACAAGGAATGGGATTTTATTCCAATCTGTTCGTAGTTCCCAAAAAAGAGGGAACTTTCAGACCAATTTTGGATTTGAAGATCCTAAACAAATTTCTCAGGGTACCATCGTTCAAGATGGAAACCATTCGAACGATTCTACCCACTATCCAGGAAAGTCAATTTATGACTACCGTGGATCTAAAGGATGCGTACCTACATATTCCTATCCACAAAGAACATCATCAGTTCCTAAGGTTCGCTTTTCTGGACAAGCATTACCAGTTTGTGGCCCTCCCATTCGGGTTAGCCACTGCTCCAAGGATTTTCACAAAGGTGCTAGGGTCCCTTCTAGCGGTTCTAAGACCGAGGGGGCATTGCAATAGTACCTTACTTGGACGACATTCTAATACAAGCGTCGTCCCTGTCAAAAGCAAAGGCTCATACAGACATCGTTCTAGCCTTTCTCAGATCACACGGATGGAAGGTGAACATAGAAAAATGTTCTCTGTCTCAGTCGACAAGAGTTCCCTTCCTGGGAACAATAATAGATTCCTTAGAAATGAGGATTTTTCTGACAGAGGTCAGAAAATCAAAACTTCTAAGCTCTTGTCAAGTGCTTCATTCTGTTCCTCGTCCTTCCATAGCGCAGTGCATGGAAGTAGTAGGGTTGATGCTTGCAGCAATGGACATAGTTCCTTTTGCACGAATTCATCTAAGACCATTACAACTGTGCATGCTCAAACAGTGGAATGGGGACTATACAGACTTGTCTCCAATGATTCAAGTAGATCAGAAGACCAGAGATTCACTCCGTTGGTGGCTGACCCTGGACCATCTGTCCCAGGGAATGAGCTTCCGCAGACCAGAGTGGGTCATTGTCACGACCGACGCCAGTCTAGTGGGCTGGGGCGCGGTCTGGGAATCCCTGAAAGCTCAGGGTCTATGGTCTCGGGAAGAGTCTCTTCTCCCGATAAACATTCTGGAACTGAGAGCGATATTCAATGCTCTCAGGGCTTGACCTCAGCTAGCAAAGGCCAGATTAATAAGGTTCCAATCAGACAACATGACGACCGTTGCGTATATCAATCATCAGGGGGGAACAAGGAGTTCCCTGGCGATGAAAGAAGTGACCAAAATAATTCAATGGGCGGAAGATCACTCCTGCCACCTGTCTCCGATCCACATCCCAGGTGTGGAAAACTGGGAGGCGGATTTTCTGAGTCGTCAGACATTCCATCCGGGGGAGTGGGAACTCCATCCGGAGATCTTTGCCCAAATAACTCAATTATGGGGCATTCCAGACATGGATCTGATGGCGTCTCGTCAGAACTTCAAGGTTCCTTGCTACGGGTCCAGATCCAGGGATCCCAAGGCGACTTTAGTAGATGCACTAGTAGCACCTTGGACCTTCAACCTAGCTTATGTATTTCCACCGTTTCCTCTCATTCCCAGGCTGGTAGCCAGGATCAATCAGGAGAGGGCCTCGGTGATCTTGATAGCTCCTGCGTGGCTACGCAGGACTTGGTATGCAGACCTGGTGAATATGTCATCGGCTCCACCATGGAAGCTACCTTTGAGACAGGACCTTCTTGTTCAGGGTCCATTCGAACATCCAAATCTGGTCTCCCTCCAGCTGACGGCTTGGAGATTGAACGCTTGATTCTATCGAAGCGTGGGTTTTCAGATTCTGTGATAGATACTCTGGTTCAGGCCAGAAAACCGGTAACTAGAAAGATTTACCATAAAATATGGAAAAGATATATCTGTTGGTGTGAATCCAAAGGATTCCCATGGAATAAGATAAAAATTCCTAAGATTCTCTCCTTTCTACAAGAAGGTTTGGAGAAAGGATTATCTGCAAGTTCTCTAAAGGGACAGATCTCTGCTTTATCTGTCTTACTACACAAAAGACTGGCAGCTGTGCCAGATGTTCAAGCATTTGTTCAGGCTCTGGTTAGGATCAAGCCTGTTTACAGACCTTTGACTCCCCCCTGGAGTCTAAATCTAGTTCTTTCAGTTCTTCAAGGGGTTCCGTTTGAACCTTTACATTCCATAGATATTAAGTTACTATCTTGGAAAGTTTTGGTTGCAATTTCTTCTGCTAGAAGAGTTTCAGAGTTATCTGCTTTGCAATGTTCTCCGCCCTATCTGGTGTTCCATGCAGATAAGGTGGTTTTGTGTACTAAGCCTGGTTTTCTTCCTAAGGTTGTTTCTAACAAAAATATTAACCAGGAGATAGTTGTACCTTCTTTATGTCCGAATCCAGTTTCAAAGAAGGAACGTTTGTTACACAATTTGGACGTAGTCCGTGCTCTAAAATTCTATTTAGAGGCTACAAAAGATTTCAGACAAACATCTTCCTTGTTTGTTGTTTATTCTGGTAAAAGGAGAGGTCAAAAAGCGACTTCTACCTCTCTTTCCTTTAGTCTTAAAAGCATCATCCGATTGGCTTATAAGACTGCCTGACGGCAGCCTCCTGAAAGAATCACAGCTCACTCCACTAGGGCTGTGGCTTCCACATGGGCCTAAAAGAACGAGGCTTCTGTTGACCAGATATGTAAGGCAGCGACTTGGTCTTCACTGCACACTTTTGCCAAATTTTACAAATTTGATACTTTTGCTTCTTCGGAGGCTATTTTTGGGGGAGAGGTTTTGCAAGCTGTGGTGCCTTCCGTTTAGGTAACCTGATTTGCTCCCTCCCTTCATCCGTGTCCTAAAGCTTTGGTATTGGTTCCCACAAGTAAGGATGACGCCGTGGACCGGACACACCAATGTTGGAGAAAACAGAATTTATGCTTACCTGATAAATTACTTTCTCCAACGGTGTGTCCGGTCCACGGCCCGCCCTGGTTTTTTAATCAGGTCTGATGAATTATTTTCTCTAACTACAGTCACCACGGTACCATATGGTTTCTCCTATATATATTTCCTCCTGTCCGTCGGTCGAATTACTGGGGTGGGCGGAGCCTAGGAGGGACTATATGGCCAGCTTTGCTGGGACTCTTTGCCATTTCATGTTGGGGAAGAGATATTCCCACAAGTAAGGATGACGCCGTGGACCGGACACACCGTTGGAGAAAGTAATTTATCAGGTAAGCATAAATTCTGTTTTTTTTTTGTTATAAGATTTAAAACTTTGTTTTGGGTGTGGATTATTTTCAGCGGAATTGGCTGTCTTTATTTTATCCCTCTCTCTCTAGTGACTCTTGCGTGGAAGATCCACATCTTGGGTATTCATTATCCCATACGTCACTAGCTCATGGACTCTTGCTAATTACATGAAAGAAAACATAATTTATGTAAGAACTTACCTGATAAATTCATTTCTTTCATATTAGCAAGAGTCCATGAGGCCCACCCTTTTTGTGGTGGTTATGATTTTTTTGTATAAAGCACAATTATTCCAATTCCTTATTTTTTATGCTTTCGCACTTTTTTTCTTATCACCCCACTTCTTGGCTATTCGTTAAACTGATTTGTGGGTGTGGTGAGGGGTGTATTTATAGGCATTTTGAGCTTTGGGAAACTTTGCCCCTCCTGGTAGGAATGTATATCCCATACGTCACTAGCTCATGGACTCTTGCTAATATGAAAGAAATGAATTTATCAGGTAAGTTCTTACATAAATTATGTTTTTTTTTTTTCCACATGGCTGGTTTGATTTTTGCCTAGAAACAGGCTTTCCACTGTTGCAATATGAGTGGGAAGGGCCTATTTTAGTGCTTTTCTGTGCAGATAAAAATGCTGACAGAGACATTCAGCTTCCCTCTGCATGATACAGGACATCTCTGAAGGGTTTAAAAGGCTTCAAAGTCGTGTTTGAGGAGGGTAACAATCACAGTAGACTGTGGCAGTTGTGACTGTGTTTAAAAAACGTTTTTTTCATTTATTATTCTGTTTTTGTTATTAAGGGGTTAATCATCCATTTGCAAGTGGGTGCAATGCTCTGCTGACTAGTTACATACACTGTAAAAATTTTGTTAGTGTAACTGCCTTTTTTCACTGTTATTTCAAATTTTGTCAGAATTTTTCTCTTAAAGGCACAGTAACGTTTTTTTATATTTCTTGTTAACTTGTTTTAAAGTGTTTTCCAAGCTTGCTAGTCTCATTGCTAGTCTGTACAAACATGTCTGAAACAGAGGATACTTGTTCATTATGTTTAAAAGCCATGGTGGAGCCCCATAGGAGAATGTGTAATAAATGTATTGATTTCACCTTAAACAGTAAAGATCAGTCTTTATCTATAAAAGAATTGTCACCAGAGGGGTCTGTCGAGGGGGAAGTTATGCCGACTAACTCTCCCCACGTGTCGGACCCTTCCCCTCCTGCTCAAGGGACGCATGCTAATATGGCGCCAAGTACATCAGGGACGCCCATAGCGATTACTTTGCAGGACATGGCTGCAATCATGAATAATACCCTGTCAGAGGTATTATCCAGATTGCCTGAATTGAGAGGCAAGCGCGATAGCTCTGGGGTTAGATGAGATACAGAGCGCGTAGATGCTGTAAGAGCCATGTCTGATACTGCGTCACAATATGCAGAACCTGAGGACGGAGAGCTTCAGTCTGTGGGTGACGTCTCTGAATCGGGGAGACCTGATTCAGAGATTTTTAATTTTAAATTTAAGCTTGAGAACCTCCGTGTATTGCTTGGGGAGGTATTAGCTGCTCTGAATGACTGTGACACAATTGCAGTGTCAGAGAAATTGTGTAGGCTGGATAAATACTATGCAGTGCCGGTGAGTACTGATGTTTTTCCAATACCTAAAAGGTTTACAGAAATTATTAGTAAGGAGTGGGATAGGCCCGGTGTGCCCTTTTCCCCACCACCTATATTTAGAAAAATGTTTCCAATAGATGCCACTACACGGGACTTATGGCAGACTGTCCCCAAGGTGGAGGGAGCAGTTTCTACTTTAGCAAAGCGTACCACTATCCCGGTTGAGGATAGTTGTGCTTTTTCAGATCCAATGGATAAAAAATTAGTGGGTTACCTTAAGAAAATGTTTATTCAACAAGGTTTTATTTTACAGCCCCTTGCATGCATTGCGCCTGTCACTGCTGCGGCGGCATTCTGGTTTGAGGCCCTGGAAGAGGCCATCCATACAGCTCCATTGACTGAAATTGTTGACAAGCTTAGAATTCTTAAGCTAGCTAACTCATTTGTTTCTGATGCCATTGTTCATTTGACTAAACTAACGGCTAAGAATTCCGGATTCGCCATCCAGGCGCGTTGGGCGCTATGACTCAAATCCTGGTCAGCTGATGTGACTTCGAAATTTCAAGGCAGGTGCAGCATCAACTTCCTCTGCTTCAAAACAAGAGGGAACTTTTGCTCAATCCAAGCAGGCCTGGAAACCTAACCAGTCCTGGAACAAGGGCAAGCAGGCCAGAAAGCCTGCTGCTGCCTCTAAGACAGCATGAAGGAGCGGCCCCTATCCGACAACGGATCTAGTAGGGGGCAGACTCTCTCTTCGCCCAGGCGTGGGCAAAAGATGTTCAGGATCCCTGGGCGTTGGAGATCATATCTCAGGGATATCTTCTGGACTTCAAAGCTTCTCCTCCACAAGGGAGATTTCACCTTTCAAGATTATCTGCAAACCAGATAAAGAAAGAGGCATTCCTAAGCTGCGTAGAAGATCTCCTTGTAATGGGAGTGATCCATCCAGTTCCGTGGACGGAACAAGGACAGGGGTTTTATTCAAATCTGTTTGTGGTTCCCAAAAAAGGAGGGAACCTTCAGACCAATTTTGGATTTAAAGATCCTAAACAAATTCCTCAGAGTTCCGTCATTCAAGATGGAAATTATTCGAACCATTTTACCTATGATCCAAGAGGGTCAGTACATGACCACAGTGGACTTAAAGTGAATGTAAATTTTGATGTTTAAGTGCCCGGTTTTTAAAACTTTGATTAAAAACAGGGGCACTTTAATTCATCAAAATTTACATTTCACTCCTGTTGTGACAAAAAACTTACCTTTTAAACTTCACAGCAGCTGCTGCTTCCTCCGGTCTCACAAGCCATTTCTGATGTCAGAAATGATTGATAGGTCATCCTCCAATCACAGATTCCCCCCCGGGGGATTCAGTGTCTGATTCACTGCTGTGATTGGAGGAAGCCAGATACCTCATTTTAGACCCAGGAAGAGGCTTTGAAACAGGTGGAGGAAGCTGGAGCTGCTGTGAAGATTAAAAAGTAAGTTTATTTTCACAACAGGAGTGAAATGTAAATTTTGATGAATTAAAGTGCCTCTGTTTTTAATCAAAGTTTTAAAAACCGGGCACTTTAGCATCAAAATTTACATTCACTTTAAAGGATGCCTACCTTCACATTCTGATTCACAAGAATCATCATCAGTTCCTGAGGTTTGCTTTTCTAGACAGGCATTACCAATTTGTAGCTCTTCCATTCGGGTTGGCTACAGCCCCAAGAATTTTTACAAAGGTTCTGGGCTCACTACTGGCGGTCCTAAGACCGCGAGGCATAGCGGTGGCTCCTTACCTGGACGATATCCTGATACAGGCGTCAAGCTTTCAAATTGCCAAATCTCATACAGAGATAGTTCTGGCATTCCTGAGGTCGCATGGGTGGAAAGTGAACGAAGAAAAGAGTTCTCTATCTCCTCTCACGAGGGTTTCCTTCCTAGGGACTCTAATAGATTCTGTAGAAATGAAAATTTACCTGACGGAGTCCAGGTTATCAAAACTTTTAAATACTCCATTCCGCGCCCCACGGTGGCTCAGTGCATGGAAGTAATCGGCTTAATGGTAGCGGCGATGGACATAGTGCCATTCGCGCGCCTGCATCTCAGACCGCTGCAATTATGCATGCTCAGTCAGTGGAATGGGGATTACTCAGATTTGTCCCCTCTACTAAATCTGGATCAGGAAACCAGAGATTCTCTTCTCTGGTGGTTATCTCGGGCCCATCTGTCCAAGGGTATGACCTTTCGCAGACCAGATTGGACAATTGTAACAACAGATGCCAGCCTTCTAGGTTGGGGTGCAGTCTGGAACTCCCTGAAGGCTCAGGGTTCATGGACTCAGGAGGAGAAACTCCTCCCAAAAATATTCTGGAGTTAAGAGCAATATTCAATGCTCTTCTGGCTTGGCCTCAGCTAGCAACACTGAGGTTCATCAGATTTCAGTCGGACAACATCACGACTGTGGCTTACATCAACCATCAAGGGGAACCAGGAGTTCCCTAGCGATGTCAGAAGTCTCCAAGATAATTCGCTGGGCAGAGACTCACTCTTGCCACCTGTCAGCGATCCATATCCCAGGTGTAGAGAACTGGGAGGCGGATTTTCTAAGTCATCAGACTTTTCATCCGGGGAATGGGAACTCCATCCGGAGGTGTTTGCTCAATTGGTTCTCCGTTGGGGCAAACCAGAATTGGATCTCATGGCGTCTCGCCAGAACGCCAAGTTTCCTTGTTACGGGTCCAGGTCCAGGGACCCAGAAGCGGCACTGATAGATGCTCTAGCAGCGCCTTGGTTCTTCAACCTGGCTTTTGTGTTTCCACCGTTTCCTCTGCTCCCTCGTCTGATCGCCAAAATCAAACAGGAAAGAGCATCAGTGATACTGATAGCACCTGCGTGGCCACGCAGGACCTGGTATGCAGACCTAGTGGACATGTCATCCTTTCCACCATGGTCTCTGCCTCTGAGACAAGACCTTCTAATACAAGGTCCTTTTAATCATCCGAATCTACTTTCTCTGAGACTGACTGCATGGAGATTGAACGCTTGATCCTATCAAAGCGTGGCTTTTCCGAGTCAGTCATTGATACCTTAATACAGGCACAAAAGCCTGTCACCAGGAAAATTTACCACAAGATATGGCGTAAATATCTTCATTGGTGTGAATCCAAGAATTACTCATGGAGTAGGGTTAGGATTCCTAGGATATTGTCCTTCCTCCAAGAGGGTTTGGACAAAGGATTATCAGCTAGTTCTTTAAAGGGACAGATTTCTGCTCTGTCTATTCTTTTACACAAGCGTCTGGCATAAGTTCCAGACGTTCAGGCATTTTGTCAGGCTTTAGTTAGAATTAAGCCTGTGTTTAAACCTGTTGCTCCTCCATAGAGCTTAAACTTGGTTCTTAAAGTTCTTCAAGGGGTTCCGTTTGAACCCCCTTCATTCTATTGATATCAAACTTCTTTCATGGAAAGTTCTTTTTCTGATGGCTAATTCCTTGGCTCGAAGAGTCTCGGAGTTATCTGCCTTACATTGTGATTCTCCTTATCTGATCTTTCATTCAGATAAAGTTGTTCTGCGTGCAAAACCTGGGTTTTTACCTAAAGTGGTTTCTAACGAGAATATCAATCAAGAGATTGTTGTTCCATCATTATGTCCTAATCCTTCTTCAAAGAAGGAACGTCTTTTGCATAATCAAGACGTAGTCTGTGCCTTGAAGTTTTACTTACAGGCTACTAAAGATTTTCGCCAAACATCTAACCTGTTTGTTGTTTACTCTGGACAGAGGAGAGGTCAGAAGGCCTCGGCAACCTCTCTTTCTTTTTGGCTTCGGAGTATAATCCGTTTAGCCTATGAGACTGCTGGAAAGCAGCCACCTGAAAGGATTACAGCTCATTCTACTAGAGCTGTGGCTTCCACCTGGGCCTTTAAAAATGAGGCCTCTGTTGAACAGATTTGCAAGGCTGCAACTTGGTCTTCCCTTTATACTTTTTCCAAATTTTCCAAATTTGATAATTTTGCTTCTTCTGAGGCTGTTTTTGGGAGAAAGGTTCTACAGGCAGTGGTTCCTTCCGTTTAAGTTCCTGCCTTGTCCCTCCCATCATCCGTGTACTTTAGCTTTGGTATTGGTATCCCACAAGTAATGGATGATCCATGGACTGGGTACACTTAACAAGAGAAAACATAATTTATGCTTACCTGATAAATTTATTTCTCTTGTAGTGTATCCAGTCCACGGCCCGCCCTGTCCTTTTCAGGCAGGTCTAAATTTTAATTAAACTACAGTCACCACTGCACCCTATGGTTTCTCCTTTCTCGGCTTGTTTCGGTCAAATTACTGGATATGGCAGTGAGAGGAGGAGCTATATAGCAGCTCTGCTGTGGGTGATCCTCTTGCTGTTGGGAAGGAGAATATCCCACAAGTAATGGATGATCCGTGGACTGGATACACTACAAGAGAAATAAATTTATCAGGTAAGCATAAATTATGTTTTTTGCAATGGCGCTGGATTGAGTTTTTAAAAGTCGTGCCGTTGTTATTAAGCAAAGTCTGTGAATGCGCTATTCCAGTTTAGCCAGACATCCACCGTAATTCCGATGTTCAGCAGGGCTGCCAGTTTTAGTAGCCCCCGTGTGTGTCTGTGTCCTGTTGTTAGAGAAGGCAGCCGTTAACGGTCATTCAGTGCCTCCACCGCAAATGGTACAGGGCTCAATATAGATTCATGAACCAAATATCACCGGTCATCGCTTCCATAGGTCACTGCCCACACTTTAGAGGTATTTCAGGCTGTGTCTCTTTGCTCAGGCATCAGGAATCTTTTGAGTAGCTCACTTTTTCTAACGGAGCTCACACTTGTGCAGCCATCTCGTTTGAACGCTGGCTCCGCCCCCCTCCAATTTACTTCTATTCAATTTGTTTTGTTATTTTGCTATCTTTTGTTAAAATGCATACTTGGGTTGGATCAGGAGCTGCTGATTGGTGGCTGCATATATGTGCCCTATGTTATTGGCTCACCCATGTGCATTGCTCTTTCTTCAATAAAGGATACTAAGAGAATAAAGCAAATTAGATAATAGAAGTATAATGGAAAGTTGTTTAAAATTGTTTTCTCTATCTGAATCATTAAAGAAAAAATAAGTTTCATGTCCCTTTTACTTCTTGCACCAAATGGACATAGGTACGTCACATAGTACTTTGCCCAGCATACTGTCTTGACATAGTACCTACATCCAGCACAGCGGCGCATGTTGCAGTCCCCGCTGTCAGATGTAACAACGGGAGCCGCCAACAAGGTGCAGAAGGCGTTTTCATTCATATGTTAAGGGAGCACTGGTCATGTTCCCTTACTATATGTAGTCAGATTGTCAGTCGTTGCCAACCGTGATGGTGTCACTATCTGTAACGATCTTGAGCTGGTTCTGGTCGGAGGAAAGAAGGGAGCTTTGTGGGTGGCCCAGCACGGGAGGGGGGTGGGAGGTACAGAATACCCTACACTATGGAAAATTGGTTTGGAAGGGGAGATGGAGGCTGCCTATACTACAGAAAAAACATTGGTTGGAGGGGTCTCTACTCTATAGAAAAATAGTAATTGTTTGGAAGGTTGAGGGGGATCCCTACACTACAACAACAACAAAATCTAATGAATTTTGTGGAATGTAATAATATATTATTATGGGGTTTTGTAATACTTTGGTAATTTTTACAATAATGTCTTAATTTTTTTTTAATAAATAAGTAGTTGAAATTGTCATCCTCTGAAAGCTCTTTCTTCTGTTAAGTGTGATCAGTCCACGGGTCATCATTACTTCTGGGATATTACTCCTCCCCAACAGGAAGTGCAAGAGGATTCACCCAGCAGAGCTGCATATAGCTCCTCCCCTCTACGTCACTCCCAGTCATTCTCTTGCACCCAACGACTAGATAGGATGTGTGAGAGGACTATGGTGATTATACTTAGTTTTATATCTTCAATCAAAAGTTTGTTATTTTAAAATAGCACCGGAGTGTGTTATTATCTCTCTGGCAGAGTTTGAAGAAGAATCTACCAGAGTTTTTGTTATGATTTTAGCCGGAGTAGTTAAGATCATATTGCTGTTTCTCGGCCATCTGAGGAGAGGTAAACTTCAGATCAGGGGACAGCGGGCAGATGAATCTGCATAGAGGTATGTAGCAGTTTTTATTTTCTGACAATGGAATTGATGAGAAAATCCTGCCATACCGATATAATGTCATGTATGTATACTTTACACTTCAGTATTCTGGGGAATGGTACTTCACTAGAATTACACTGTAAGAAATACATAAAGCTGTTTAATAACTAGAGATTATGTTTAACGTTTTTGCTGGAATGTAAAATCGTTTTCATTTGCTGAGGTACTGAGTGAATAAATGTTTGGGCACTATTTTTCCACTTGGCAGTTGCTTAATCTGTTTTCTGACAGTTTCTGTTCTCCCTCACTGCTGTGTGTGAGGGGGAGGGGCCGTTTTTTGGCGCTTTTACTACACATCAAATATTTCAGTCAGCAACTCATTGTATTCCCTGCATGATCCGGTTCATCTCTACAGAGCTCAGGGGTCTTCAAAACTTATTTTGAGGGAGGTAATTTCTCTCAGCAGAGCTGTGAGAATTATAGTTTGACTGAGATAAAAAACGTTTATTCTGTAATTTGTTTCCTGCTTTCAGAATTTGTTATCTTTGCTAATGGGATTAAACCTTTGCTAAAGTTGTGTTGTTTACAAGGATTGAGGCTATAACTGTTTCAATTTATTAATTTTCAACTGTCATAGATCTTCTGTGCTTCTTAAAGGCACAGTACGTTTTAATATTATTCTAATTGAATTGTATTTCCAAGTTGCAAGTTTATTTGCTAGTGTGTTAAACATGTCTGATTCAGAGGATGATACCTGTGTCATTTGTTGCAATGCCAAAGTGGAGCCCAATAGAAATTTATGTACTAACTGTATTGATGCTACTTTAAATAAAAGTCAATCTGTACAAATTGAACAAATTTCTCCAAACAACGAGGGGAGAGTTATGCCGACTAACTCGCCTCACGTGTCAGTACCTACATCTCCCGCTCAGAGGGAGGTGCGTGATATTGTAGCGCCGAGTACATCTGGGCGGCCATTCCAAATCACATTACAGGATATGGCTACTGTTATGACTGAGGTTTTGGCTAAATTACCAGAACTAAGAGGTAAGCGTGATCACTCTGGGGTGAGAACAGAGTGCGCTGATAATATTAGGGCCATGTCAGACACTGCGTCACAGGTGGCAGAACATGAGGACGGAGAACTTCATTCTGTGGGTGACGGTTCTGATCCAAACAGACTGGATTCAGATATTTCAAATTTTAAATTTAAACTGGAAAACCTCCGTGTATTACTAGGGGAGGTGTTAGCGGCTCTGAATGATTGTAACACAGTTGCAATACCAGAGAAAATGTGTAGGTTGGATAAATATTTTGCGGTACCGACGAGTACTGAGGTTTTTCCTATACCTAAGAGACTTACTGAAATTGTTACTAAGGAGTGGGATAGACCCGGTGTGCCGTTCTCACCCCCTCCGATATTTAGAAAAATGTTTCCAATAGACGCCACCACAAGGGACTTATGGCAAACGGTCCCTAAGGTGGAGGGAGCAGTTTCTACCTTAGCTAAGCGTACCACTATCCCGGTGGAGGATAGCTGTGCTTTTTCAGATCCAATGGATAAAAAGTTAGAGGGTTACCTTAAGAAAATGTTTGTTCAACAAGGTTTTATATTGCAACCCCTTGCATGCATTGCGCCGATCACGGCTGCAGCGGCATTCTGGATTGAGTCTCTGGAAGAGAACATTGGTTCAGCTACTCTGGACGACATTACGGACAGGCTTAGAGTCCTTAAACTAGCTAATTCATTCATTTCGGAGGCCGTAGTACATCTTACTAAACTTACGGCGAAGAATTCAGGATTCGCCATTCAGGCACGCAGGGCGCTGTGGCTAAAATCCTGGTCAGCTGATGTTACTTCTAAGTCTAAATTGCTTAATATACCTTTCAAAGGGCAGACCTTATTCGGGCCCGGGTTGAAAGAGATTATCGCTGACATTACAGGAGGTAAAGGCCATGCCCTGCCTCAGGACAAAGCCAAAGTCAAGACTAGACAGTCTAATTTTCGTTCCTTTCGTAATTTCAAAGCAGGAGCAGCATCAACTTCCTCTGCACCAAAACAGGAAGGAGCTGTTGCTCGCTTCAGACAAGGCTGGAAACCTAACCAGTCCTGGAACAAGGGCAAGCTGACTAGGAAACCTGCTGCTGCCCCTAAAACAGCATGAATTGAGGGCCCCCGATCCGGGATCGGATCTAGTGGGGGGCAGACTTTCTCTCTTCGCCCAGGCTTGGGCAAGAGATGTTCAGGATCCCTGGGCGCTAGAGATAATATCTCAGGGATACCTTCTGGACTTCAAATACTCTCCTCCAAGAGAGAGATTTCATCTGTCAAGATTGTCAACAATCCAGACAAAGAAAGAGGCATTTCTACGCTGCGTACAAGAGCTCTTGTTAATGGGAGTAATCCATCCAGTTCCACGATCGGAACAGGGACAGGGGTTTTACTCAAATCTGTTTGTGGTTCCCAAAAAAGAGGGAACTTTCAGACCAATCCTGGACTTAAAGATCCTAAACAAATCCCTAAGAGTTCCATCGTTCAAGATGGAGACTATTCGGACAATTTTACCTATGATCCAAGAGGGTCAGTACATGACCACTGTAGATTTAAAAGATGCTTACCTTCACATACCGATTCACAAAGATCATTATTGGTACCTAAGGTTTGCCTTCCTAGACAGGCATTACCAGTTTGTGGCCCTTCCATTCGGATTGGCTACAGCTCCAAGAATCTTCACAAAGGTTCTGGGTGCTCTTCTGGCGGTACTAAGACCGCGGGGAATCTCGGTAGCTCCATACCTAGACGACATTCTGATACAAGCTTCAAGCTTTCAAACTGCCAAGTCTCATACAGAGTTAGTGCTGGCATTTCTAAGGTCACATGGATGGAAGGTGAACGAAAAGAAAAGTTCACTCGTTCCACTCACAAGAGTTCCCTTCCTGGGGACTCTTATAGATTCTGTAGAAATGAAGATTTACCTGACAGAGGACAGGCTAACAAGACTTCAAAGTGCTTGCCGCACCCTTCATTCCATTCAACACCCGTCAGTGGCTCAATGCATGGAGGTAATCGGCTTAATGGTAGCGGCAATGGACATAGTACCCTTTGCACGCTTACACCTCAGACCACTGCAACTGTGCATGCTAAGTCAGTGGAATGAGGATTACTCAGACTTATCCCCTTCTCTGAATCTGGATCAAGAGACCAGAAATTCTCTTCTATGGTGGCTTTCTCGGCCACATCTGTCCAGGGGGATGCCATTCAGCAGACCAGACTGGACAATTGTAACAACAGACGCCAGCCTTCTAGGTTGGGGTGCCGTCTGGAATTCTCTGAAGGCTCAGGGACAATGGAGTCAGGAGGAGAGTCTCCTGCCAATAAACATTCTGGAATTGAGAGCAGTTCTCAATGCCCTCCTGGCTTGGCCCCAGTTGACAACTCGGGGGTTCATCAGGTTTCAGTCGGACAACATCACGACTGTAGCTTACATCAACCATCAGGGAGGGACAAGAAGCTCCCTAGCTATGATGGAAGTATCAAAGATAATTCGCTGGGCAGAGTCTCACTCTTGCCACCTGTCAGCAATCCACATCCCGGGAGTGGAGAACTGGGAGGCGGATTTCTTAAGTCGTCAGACTTTTCATCCGGGGGAGTGGGAACTTCATCCGGAGGTCTTTGCCCAAATACTTCGACGTTGGGGCAAACCAGAGATAGATCTCATGGCGTCTCGACAGAACGCCAAGCTTCCTCGTTACGGGTCCAGATCCAGGGATCCAGGAGCAGTCCTGATAGATGCTCTGACAGCACCTTGGGACTTCAGGATGGCTTACGTGTTTCCACCCTTCCCGTTGCTTCCTCGATTGATTGCCAGAATCAAACAAGAGAGAGCATCAGTGATTCTAATAGCACCTGCGTGGCCACGCAGGACTTGGTATGCAGACCTGGTGGACATATCATCCTGTCCACCTTGGTCTCTACCTCTGAAACAGGACCTTCTGATACAGGGTCCCTTCAAACATCAAAATCTAACTTCTCTGAAGCTGACTGCTTGGAAATTGAACGCTTGATTTTATCAAGACGTGGGTTTTCTGAGTCAGTTATTGATACCTTAATACAGGCTAGGAAACCTGTTACCAGAAAGATTTACCATAAGATATGGCGTAAATACCTATATTGGTGTGAATCCAAAGGTTACTCTTGGAGTAAGGTTAGGATTCCTAGGATATTGTCTTTTCTACAAGAAGGTTTAGAAAAGGGTTTATCTGCTAGTTCATTAAAGGGACAGATCTCAGCTCTGTCCATTCTGTTACACAAACGTCTGTCAGAAGTTCCTGACGTCCAGGCTTTTTGTCAGGCTTTGGCCAGGATTAAGCCTGTGTTTAAAACTGTTGCTCCACCATGGAGTTTAAACCTTGTTCTTAATGTTTTACAGGGCGTTCCGTTTGAACCCCTTCATTCCATTGATATAAAGTTGTTATCTTGGAAAGTTCTATTTTTAATGGCTATTTCCTCGGCTCGAAGAGTCTCTGAATTATCAGCCTTACATTGTGATTCTCCTTATTTGATTTTTCATTCGGATAAGGTAGTCCTGCGTACTAAACCTGGGTTCTTACCTAAGGTAGTTACTAACAGGAATATCAATCAAGAGATTGTTGTTCCTTCTTTATGCCCAAATCCTTCTTCAAAGAAGGAACGTCTACTGCACAACCTGGATGTAGTCCGTGCTCTAAAATTTTACTTACAGGCAACTAAGGAATTTCGACAAACGTCTTCTCTGTTTGTCATTTACTCTGGGCAGAGTAGAGGTCAAAAAGCTTCCGCTACCTCTCTTTCTTTTTGGCTTCGTAGCATAATTCGTTTAGCTTATGAGACTGCTGGACAGCAGCCTCCTGAAAGAATTACAGCTCATTCTACTAGAGCTGTGGCTTCCACTTGGGCCTTCAAGAATGAGGCCTCTGTTGAACAGATTTGCAAGGCTGCAACTTGGTCTTCGCTTCATACTTTTTCCAAATTTTACAAATTTGACACTTTTGCTTCATCGGAGGCTATTTTTGGGAGAAAGGTTCTTCAGGCAGTGGTTCCTTCTGTATAAAGAGCCTGCCTATCCCTCCCGTCATCCGTGTACTTTTGCTTTGGTATTGGTATCCCAGAAGTAATGATGACCCGTGGACTGATCACACTTAACAGAAGAAAACATAATTTATGCTTACCTTATAAATTCCTTTCTTCTGTAGTGTGATCAGTCCACGGCCCGCCCTGTTTTTAAGGCAGGTAAATATTTTTTAATTTATACTCCAGTCACCACTTCACCCTTGGCTTTTCCTTTCTCGTTGGTCCTTGGTCGAATGACTGGGAGTGACGTAGAGGGGAGGAGCTATATGCAGCTCTGCTGGGTGAATCCTCTTGCACTTCCTGTTGGGGAGGAGTAATATCCCAGAAGTAATGATGACCCGTGGACTGATCACACTACAGAAGAAAGGAATTTATCAGGTAAGCATAAATTATGTTTTTTTATGCTCCCCAAAGTATATATCTAGTTTTCATAGATTAATAAAAAAAATAAAAATAATCAAAGGCTGAATTTCTGTTTAAACAGTGACGGCAAGAATGCTAAAAATGATCCAGTACTTTTGGCAAGTTTTTCTCTAAAATTTTAGGTAGTTAAGTGGTTAAGTATTGCTTTTGATCATACATTTCTGAGACATGTGTACTTTTTTTTTAATTTTTTTTTTTTCATCTTTTAGGAGGTGGAAGCACTTTTCAAGGGAGAAAGCTTGCCTAAATTTATTAACTGTGAGTTTGCCTATAATGACAATTGGTTCATTACATTTGAATCAGAAGCTGATGCACAACAGGTAACTAGTACTTAAAAGCATAAATATGTACAGCTGTTATGTTTTTAATGAATGCTGTTAGTTAACAGTTATATTAGTGTTAATTTTGAACACTTTCACAATAATCTTGCAGACCTCACGTTAGTCTGGATTCCACTTCATTAGTTGGCTTTTTACTCCCCACTATTTTTTTTTTACTAATCTGTAAGTAACTTATGCCTCATTAATTACTATTTTGGGGTGAGGAAAAGAAGCGTTAATCTAAGATCTTTTCAAGTTAGCTTTTTGTTGATGAACTCATCAAAAATGAAAAAATTTGTTTTGTTTAAATCAGATTTTATTTAACATGGTCTAATCATTATTTTTTCTTTAAATATGCACACCAATATTCTTGTGCTCCTTATTTTTTGGGGGGGAAACTATTATTTGTGATACCACATGTCTATTTCTGGTATACTTTCCTACACATTTCCCTCTGGTTCTCACTATTGCTCACTTTACTTGACACTTCCATTTGTTTAGTTTCCTTAAATTTCTTTATCTTTAACCCCTTGAGTGCTAACGACGGCTCTGAGCCGTCGCAGAGTTTCCCACTCTGGTGCTAACGATGGCTCAGAGCCGTCCCTAGCACTCTCCCACCTTGAGGGAGATCTGGGGGCTCCCACCTGCTCCTACCCCGGCGATTGGGCCTGCATAGTGCCAGGCATCGCCGGGGCTTCACGTTATGTGTGGTGACGTCACGCGCAATGACGTGATGTCACTGCGCAACTTTATTTATACTTAACAATGTTAATTATAGGAGCAGGGGGCATGCTGCTTAGAAGCCTGTATCTCGGGCATCTAAGCAGCTACAGACCCCCAAGACACACCATTGGAAAGGTAATCGTCTAACCTTTCCAACAGTGTTGGGGATCTGAAGAAAAAAAAGTTTTTAAATAATAAAAAAAAAAAATTAAAAAAGCTTAGCACCCAGGTGGGAAAGTATTTAGCACTCAAAAGGTTAAAAGGACACTAAACACAATTTGTTTCTTTCATGATTCAGATAGAGCATGCAATTTTAAGTAACTTTCTAATTTACTCCTATAAATTTTTCTTCGTTCTCTTGGTATCTTTCTTTGAAAAAGCAGGAATGAAGGCTTTGGAGCCGGCCCATTTTTTGTTTCAGCACGCTGAATTGCACTAGCTGATTGGTTGGGTGAATTTAGCGATCCAATCAGCAAACGCAACCTAGGTGTTGAACCAAAAATGGGCTGGCTCCAAAGCTTTCATTCCTGCTTTTTAAAATAAAAATACCAAGAGAAAGAAGAAAAATTGATAATAGGAGTAAATTAGAAAGTTTGCAGGCTCTATTTGAATTATGAAAGAAAAAAATAGATTTAGTATCCCTTTAATATTTTGATATTTATATATTTTAACTAGCATATTTTGTCATAGAATACTTTATACGTAATATGTTTCAACAGCACATCTGATACCTTTCTTAGTGTTAATTTGTGTTGGGTATATAATGACACAGTTCATCTGACATTTTACAAACTGTGATATACTGTTTATAGATTCTGAATCTGTGTCTGGACTAATCTTTTTAAAAACTAGATGTGGTACCTCTTGCCTGATGAATTGGCCCAAGGAAATAACAGCCAGGAGATTTTATTGTTTAAAGCAAATTAAATAAAGAAATATTAGCCATTTTTTAATTGCAACTGTCTTCCTTTATATCTTTAACCTGATCTAACACCCCCATTTTGCTCCTTTAGCACCAACTGCAGTGCTTCACACATGTAAGTTTACTTGGTGCAGATTGCAACTGAGAAGCCATATCAGTTTCCACTAAGATAAGATTGTTACTGATAATTGTCCTGGATTCTTAGTTGTCTCAGACTTTAATTCTTCTTGGGACATTTTACCTCTTTTTTTCAACAACAAAAAAACAATTTGTGAAAAATAGTCCTGTGTATATATTAACCCCTTAAGGACCTCAGCACTTTTCCGTTTTCTGACCGTTTGGGACCAAGGCTCTTTTTTCATTTCTGCTGTGTTTGTGTTTAGCTGTAATTTTCCTCTTACTAATTTACTGTACCCACACATTATATACACCCACACATTATATACCGTTTTTCTCGCCATTAAATGGACTTTTCAAAGATACCATTATCTTCATCATATCTTATAATTTACTATAAAAAAAATATAAAATGGAAAAAAACGCACTTTTTCTAACTTTGACCCCCCAAAATTTGTTACACATCTACAACCACCAAAAAACAACCATGCTAAATAGTTTCTAAATTTTGTCCTGAGTTTAGAAATACCCAATGTTTACATGTTCTTTGCAAGTTATAGGGCAATAAGTACAAGTAGCACTATTTCCCCCGAAATTTTTTTTCTCAAAATTGGTGATAGTTACATTGGAACACTGATATCTGTCAGGAATCCCTGAATATCCCTTGACATGTAAATATTTTTTATAGAAAACAACCTAGCGTATTGATCTAGGCCCATTTTGGTATATTTCATGCCACCATTGCACCGCCAAATGTGATCAAATAAAAAAAAAAAATTTCACAAACTTTTTCACAAACTTAAGGTTTCTCACTGAAATTATTTACAAACAGCTTGTGCAATTATGGCTTGTAAATGCTACTTTGGGATCCCCTTTGTTCAGAAACAGCAGACTTTTATATGGCTTTGGGGTTGCTTTTTGGTAATTAGAAGGCCCCTAAATGCTGCTGCGCACCACATGTGTATTATGCCCCAGCAGTGAAGGGGTTAATTAGGGATCTTGTAGGGTTAATTTTCTTCATAAATGGCTGAGACTTCTCTTGGGAGGAAAGTTCTTCAAGCGGCAGTGCCTTCTGTTTAAGTCCGCCTGTCTTGTTCTCCCTCCCTTCCATTCTGTGTCCTCTAGCTTGAGGGTATTGGTTCCCACTAGTAATTGAATGGATTTGTGGACTCTCCATGCCATTGGAAAGAAAACAAAATTTATGCTTACCTGATGATAAATTATTTTCTTTCATGGCATGGAAAGTCCATGACCCGCCCTTAATTTATTTTTAAGACAGCGTTTGTCATTTTTGTTTTAAACCTCAGGCACCTCTATACCCTTGTGTCCTCTTAACTTTCCATGTTCCTTCAGCTGAATGACTGGGGGTTTATGGGAAGTGGGAGTGATACTTAACAGCTTTGCTGGGGTATTCTTTGCCGCCTCCTGGTGACCAGGAGTTCATTTCCCACTAGTAATTAAATGGTTTTGTGGACTCTCCATGCCAGGAAAGAAAATAATTTAACAGTTAAGCATAAATTTTGTTTTTAATAACAAACTAACTAGTTAATAATTTATTTAGTGCAAGGCTTTGGGGTTTTAGAGTAGCTAACCCCTTGATTATAGACCCTTCACTGTGATCATTTCAGTCAGCATTGTGATCTGTGGTGATCAGTGCTTGAAATAGCTAAAAAATAAAAAATAAATACTTTTAATACCTTAAATAGTTAATATTTTTAGTTTGAGGTTTTAGAGTAACATTAGCCCTTTGATCACAGAACCTTCACTGGGATCATTGCTGATCAGGCCGGACGTTTTAAAATTATTTTTTAATTTTATTTGGTCTTTTTTTTAATTTAATAATTGAGTGTAATTTGAGAGTTTAGATTAGGGTTAAGACGTCATAGCTCTATATTGTCATTAGGGTTGCTGTAAGGATTCAGGTTTTGGGAGGTTTAGAATAGCGTTATGGTTTTAACCTTGTAAATGTTTACTGAAAGGGAGTTTATCTTTTTAAAAAAAAAAAAAAAAAAAAAAAGTTTGTACATATTTATATTCAGGAAGAGAAAAAAATAAAGTAATATTTAAAAAAAAAAAAAAAAAAGTTTGCCAGTAAAAATGGCACATTTATATAATGCTGAGGAGGCTTACAGAATACTTGTAGAGTCAGACAGTGAATGTGCCGCTGCGTTGGCCGTGCTGACTGCCTCTGCCATTGATGTGCATCTGAGTAATCAGTGTGGGTACCTCCCAAATTTGTAAGTTCCTGTTGTGCTCCCTTTTTATAGTAAAACCTTGCATCACCTGCGACATGCCTTCTGGTGAGCCAATTGAAACTGTTTCTGCCAGAGAGCTTCTTTGAAAATCTGGCAGAGGAAACAAACCTTTATGCCCATCAGTTCTTAGAAGCTAAGCAAGAATTCAGCTATGCAAAATGTAAGCTATGACAGAGATAAAACGATTTTGGTAGCTGCTGCTTGTTATGGGCATTACATTTTTTTTTTTTTTCTTATAAAATTACCATGAAAATGTATGTATATTAGAGTAAAACCCCCATTCTGACTACCCCACTTTGGCATATCTCATTCCTTGGATCAGGCACCAGATGCTCCTCAGGATTTTACATTTTACTGACAACCATGTGTGCCCCCACAAAAGTGATCCACATTTTAACCAGCTTGTCAAAATCCTCCCTGTTTAATATTTATTTAAAAGATTTTCCAAAGTGTATGTTCCCAAGCAACACATTTCTGTTGATGTGTCGCTAATGCAATTTAAGGTGCGGCTGCTGTTAAAGCAGTACATACACTCAAAATGGGCTCTCTATGGGGTGAAATTTTACAAATTGTGTTAAAGTACAACAGAATATACTTGTTCATTCAGAATATATACAGGAAGAGACAGCATCCCCCAGGTTGTCCAGAATCTAGCACAAGTAGAAAGATAGTATGAGACCGTATCCTTACGTAACTTAACAAAGGCTACCATTTATATCTGAACAATTTTTATACAAGTATTGAGTTATTTAAAATATTTTTATTTGACACCTCTGCTAGTGGCACAATGCAAAAAAACAAGGCAAATTCCCCAACAGCAAGTGCACTAAATATAAAAACAGAGAATTGTGGTTGACTATAAACAGCTCTGGTCCTTTATGTTAAAATTCATTGTGAACATATTGGTCCTGAAGTGGTTAAACATGTATGGTATATTACAAAGTTTCAGGCGATGTTTGGATAAAAATGCCTACAAATTCCCTCTAGAATTCTCTTTTAAGGCAGGTTTTGGACATTCTCCAAAATGGTTTGGTTCTGGGTCCATGAAAGTTCAGGTTTCTACTCTTTCTGTTCTTTTAAAATGAAAGTCTTTCATCCTTACATTTTTTTTTCATGCTCTGGATCCAAAAAAAATTGTAGTCTTCAAAAGTGTCATTTCTTGCACAGGATTTAAATCTGAGAATGCAACTTCCTCAATATTGTCCATTTAAACCTCTGCATGAAGCATCTTGAACGTCAACCTTTTAAGAATTTTATGTTGGTGTTTTGTTACAATAAAATAATTTGTTTCTCCAACATTGGTGTGTCCGGTCCACGGCGTCATCCTTACTTGTGGGAATATCTCTTCCCCAACAGGAAATGGCAAAGAGTCCCAGCAAAGCTGGCCATATAGTCCCTCCTAGGCTCCGCCCACTCCAGTCATTCTCTTTGCTGTTGCACAGGCAACATCTCCACGGAGATGGTTAAGAGTATGTGGTGTTTAGTTGTAGTTTTTTTATTCTACTATCAAGAGTTTATTTTAAAATAGTGCTGGTATGTACTATTTACTCTGAAACAGAAAAAGATGAAGAATTCTGTTTGTGAGAGGAAGATGATTTTAGCAGACAGTAACTAAAATCGTTTGCTGTTTCCACATAGGACTGTTGAGATGAAGTAACTTCAGTTGGGGGAAACAGTTAGCAGACTTTTCTGCTTAAGGTATGACTAGCCTGATTTCTAACAAGACTGTGTAATGCTGGAAGGCTGTCATTTCCCGTCATGGGGACCGGTAAGCCATTTTCTTAGTCTCAAACAGAATAAAGGGCTTAATATGGGCTATAAAACTGGTAGACACTTTTATGGGCAAAATCGATTGCTTTATTTGGGCATTTTATACATGTTTATGCTGGTAATTCACACTTATAAACTTGGGGAACGTTTTTTAACGTCAGGCACTATGTTAGACACCTTTTCCAGTCAGGAAGGGCCTTCCCAGTTGTAAGCTGAGCCTCATTTTCGCGCCATTACTGCGCAGTTACTTTTGAGAGCAAGACATGCAGATGCATGTGTGAGGATCTGAAAGTAGTTGGAAAAGTTCCTAGAAGGCTTCATTTGGTATCGTATTCCCCTCTGGGTTTGGTAAAGTCGCAGCAAAGGCTGTAGCTGGGACTGTAGAGGGGTTAAAACTGTAACCGGCTCCGGTTTCGTTATTTTAAGGGTTAAAGCTCTGAAAATTGGTGTGCAATACTTTGAATGCTTTAAGACACTGTGGTGAAAATCTGGTAAATTTTGAACAATTCCTTCATATTTTTTCACATATTCAGTAATAAAGTGTGCTCTGTTTAAAATTTAAAGAGACAGTAACGGTTTTGTTTTAAAACGGTTTTTGTGCTTTATTGACAAGTTTAAGCCTGTTTAACATGTCTGTACCTTCAGATAAGCTATGTTCTATATGTATGAAAGTCAATGTGTCTCCCCCTTCAAAATTGTGTGATAATTGTGCCATAGCGTCCAAACAAAGTAAGGACAGTTCTGCCACAGATAATGAAGTTGCCCAAGATGATTCATCAGATGAAGGGAGTAGACATGGTTCTACATCATCTCCTTCTGTGTCTATACCAGTTTTGCCCACGCAGGAGGCCCCTAGTACTTCTAGCGAGCCAATGCTTATTACTATGCAACAATTGACGGCAGTAATGGATAACTCCATAGCAAATATTTTATCCAAAATGCCTGCATATCAGAGAAAGCGCGATTGCTCTGTTTTAAACACCGAAGAGCAGGAGGGCGCTGATAATTGCTCTGTCATACCCTCACACCAATCTGAAGGGGCCATGAGGGAGGTTTTGTCAGATGGGGAAATTTCAGATTCAGGAAAAATTTCTCAACAGGCTGAACCTGATGTTGTGACATTTAAATTTAAATTAGAGCATCTCCGCGCACTACTTAAGGAGGTGTTATCTACTCTGGATGATTGTGACAACCTGGTCATTCCAGAAAAATTATGCAAGATGGACAAGTTCCTAGAGGTTCCGGTGCACCCCGACGCTTTTCCTATACCCAAGCGGGTGGCGGACATATTGAATAAGGAGTGGGAGAAGCCCGGCATACCTTTTGCCCCCCCTCCTATATTTAAGAAATTATTTCCTATGGTCGACCCCAGAAAGGACTTATGGCAGACAGTCCCTAAGGTCGAGGGGGCAGTTTCCACTCTAAACAAACGCACTACTATTCCTATCGAGGATAATTGTGCTTTCAAAGATCCTATGGATAAAAAATTGGAGGGTTTGCTTAAAAAGATTTTTGTACAGCAAGGTTACCTTCTGCAACCCATTTCGTGCATTGTTCCTGTCACTACAGCAGCGTGGTTCTGGTTCGAGGAACTAGAAAAGTCGCTCAGTAGAGAGACTCCATATGAGGAGGTTATGGACAGAGTTCACGCACTTAAGTTGGCCAATTCTTTTATTTTAGATGCCGCTTTGCAATTAGCTAGATTAGCGGCGAAAAATTCAGGGTTTGCAATTGTGGCGCGCAGAGCGCTTTGGCTAAAGTCTTGGTCAGCGGATGTATCATCCAAGACAAAATTGCTTAATATCCCCTTCAAGGTTAAAACTCTCTTTGGGCCATAATTGAAAGAGATTATCTCAGACATCACTGGGGGAAAGGGCCACGCCCTCCCACAAGATAGGCCTTTCAAAGCCAAGAATAAGTCTAATTTTCGTTCCTTTCGTAATTTCAGGAACGGACCGGCCTCTAATTCTGCATCCTCTAAGCAAGAGGGTAATGCTTCACAGACCAAACCAGCCTGGAAACCGATGCAAGGCTGGAACAAGGGTAAGCAGGCCAAGAAGCCTGATGCTGCTAACAAAACAGCATGAAGGAGTAGCCCCCGATCCGGTACCGGATCTAGTGGGGGGCAGACTCTCTCTCTTTGCTCAGGCTTGGGCAAGAGATGTTCAGGATCCCTGGACGCTAGAAATAGTTTCTCAGGGTTATCTTCTGGAATTCAAGGAACTACCCCAAGGGTTTCACATGTCTCACTTATCCTCAAACCAAATAAAGAGACAGGCATTCTTACATTGTGTAGAAGACCTGTTAAAAATGGGAGTGATACACCCAGTTCCAATGGCGGAACAAGGAATGGGATTTTACTCAAATCTGTTCGTAGTTCCCAAAAAAGAGGGAACCTTCAGACCAATTCTGGATTTAAAAATCCTTAACAAATTTCTCAGAGTACCATCGTTCAAAATGGAAACCATTCGAACGATTCTACCTACAATCCAGGAAGGTCAATTTATGACTACCGTGGATCTAAAGGATGCGTACCTACATATTCCTATCCACAAAGAACATAATCAGTTCCTAAGGTTCGCCTTTCTGGACAAACATTACCAGTTTGTGGCCCTCCCATTCGGGTTAGCCACTGCTCCAAGGATTTTCACAAAGGTACTCGGGTCCCTTCTAGCGGTTCTAAGACCGAGGGGCATTGCAGTAGTACCATACTTGGACGACATTCTAATACAAGCGTCGTCCCTTTCAAAGGCAAAGGCTCATACAGACATCGTTCTGGCCTTTCTCAGATCTCACGGATGGAAGGTGAACATAGAAAAAAGTTCTCTGTCTCCGTCGACAAGAGTTCCCTTCTTGGGAACAATAATAGATTCTTTAGAAATGAGGATTTTTCTGACAGATGTCAGAAAGTCAAAACTTCTAAGCGCTTGTCAAGTTCTTCATTCAGTTCCACGTCCTTCCATAGCTCAGTGCATGGAAGTAGTAGGGTTGATGGTTGCAGCAATGGACATAGTTCCTTTTGCGCGAATTCATCTAAGACCATTACAACTGTGCATGCTGAAACAGTGGAATGGGGACTATACAGTCTTGTCTCCAGTGATTCAAGTAGATCAGAAGACCAGAGATTCACTCCGTTGGTGGCTAACCCTGGACCACCTATCCCAGGGAATGAGCTTCCGCAGACCAGAGTGGGTCATCGTCACGACCGACGCCAGTCTAGTGGGCTGGGGCGCGGTCTGGGAATCCCTGAAAGCTCAGGGACTATGGTCTCGGGAAGAGTCTCTTCTCCCGATAAACATTCTGGAATTAAGAGCGATATTCAATGCTCTCAGGGCTTGGCCTCAGCTTTCAAAGGCCAGATTCATAAGATTCCAATCAGACAACATGACGACTGTTGCTTATATCAATCATCAGGGGGGAACAAGGAGTTCCCTGGCGATGAAAGAAGTGACCAAAATAATACAATGGGCGGAGGATCACTCCTGCCCACCTATCTGCGATCCACATCCCAGGTTTGGAAAACTGGGAAGCGGATTACTTGAGTCGTCAGACATTCCATCCGGGGGAGTGGGAACTCCACCCGGAGATCTTTGCCCAGTTGACGCAATTATGGGGCATTCCAGACATGGATCTGATGGCGTCTCGTCAGAACTTCAAGGTTCCTTGCTACGGGTCCAGATCCAGGGATCCCAAGGCGACTCTAGTGGATGCACTAGTAGCGCCTTGGACCGTCAACCTAGCTTATGTGTTAACACCGTTTCCTCTCATTCCCAGGCTGGTAGCCAGGATCAAGCAGGAGAGGGCCTCAGTGATCTTGATAGCTCCTGCGTGGCCACGCAGGACTTGGTATGCAGACCTGGTGAATATGTCATCGGCTCCACCATGGAAGCTACCTTTGAGACAGGACCTTCTTGTACAGGGTCCATTCGAACATCCAAATCTGGTCTCCCTCCAGCTGACGGCTTGGAGATTGAACGCTTGATTCTATCGAAGCGTGGGTTTTCAGATTCTGTGATAGATACTCTGGTTCAAGCCAGAAAACCGGTAACTAGAACAATTTACCATAAAATATGGAAAAGATATATCTGCTGGTGTGAATCCAAGGGATTCCCATGGAATAAGATAAAAATTCCTAAGATCCTTTCCTTTCTACAAGAAGGTTTGGATAAAGGATTATCTGCGAGTTCTCTAAAGGGACAGATTTCTGCTTTATCTGTCTTACTACACAAACGACTGGCAGCTGTGCCAGATGTTCAAGCATTTGTTCAGGCTCTGGTTAGGATCAAGCCTGTTTACAGACCTTTGACTCCTCCCTGGAGTTTAAATCTAGTTCTTTCAGTTCTTCAAGGGGTTCCGTTTGAACCTTTACATTCCATAGATATTAAGTTGTTATCTTGGAAAGTTTTGTTTTTGGTTGCTATTTCTTCTGCTAGAAGAGTTTCTGAATTATCTGCTTTGCAGTGTGATCCACCCTATCTGGTGTTCCATTCAGATAAGGTTGTTTTGCGTACTAAGCCTGGTTTTCTTCCAAAGGTTGTTTCCAACAAAAATATTAACCAGGAGATAGTTGTACCTTCTTTGTGTCCGAATCCAGTTTCAAAGAAGGAACGTTTGCTACACAATTTAGATGTAGTCCGTGCTCTAAAATTCTACTTAGAAGCTACAAAAGAGTTCAGACAAACATCTTCTCTGTTTGTCGTCTATTCTGGTAAAAGGAGAGGTCAAAAAGCAACTTCTACCTCTCTTTCCTTTTGGCTTAAAAGCATCATCCGATTGGCTTATGAGACTGCCGGACGGCAGCCTCCTGAAAGAATCACAGCTCACTCCACTAGGGCTGTGGCTTCCACATGGGCCTTCAAGAACGAGGCTTCTGTTGATCAGATATGTAAGGCAGCGACTTGGTCTTCACTGCACACTTTTGCCAAATTTTACAAATTTGATACTTTTGCTTCTTCGGAGGCTATTTTTGGGAGAGAGGTTTTGCAAGCCGTGGTGCCTTCCGTTTAGGTAACCTGATTTGCTCCCTCCCTTCATCCGTGTCCTAAAGCTTTGGTATTGGTTCCCACAAGTAAGGATGACGCCGTGGACCGGACACACCAATGTTGGAGAAAACAGAATTTATGCTTACCTGATAAATTACTTTCTCCAACGGTGTGTCCGGTCCACGGCCCGCCCTGGTTTTTTAATCAGGTTTGATGAATTATTTTCTCTAACTACAGTCACCACGGCACCCTATGGTTTCCCCTATTTTTTCCTCCTGTCCGTCGGTCGAATGACTGGGGTGGGCGGAGCCTAGGAGGGACTATATGGCCAGCTTTGCTGGGACACTGCCATTTCCTGTTGGGGAAGAGATATTCCCACAAGTAAGGATGACGCCGTGGACCGGACACACCGTTGGAGAAAGTAATTTATAAGGTAAGCATAAATTCTGTTTTTGTTTAGGTTATTTTGAGATTTTTTTATTTTATTTGAGATTATTTTTTTTCCATTTTGCCTGAATTCTTATAATGAACAGGCTCTTCTGCAAAGCTCTCAAACTTCATTTGAATCTATAAAGCTAATCAAGGAATATGATTTCTCTTGTAAGATGTATCGAGTCCACGGATTCATCCTTGTGGGATATTCTCCTCCCCTACAGGAAGTAGCAGAGAGAGCACCCACAGCAGAGCTGCCTATATAGCTCCCCCCCTTAGCTCCAACCCCCGTCATTCTCTCTGCCTGCTTAACTGCTAGGATGGGCAAAGAGGAGTGTGCTGACAAAAAATGTTAGGTTTTTATTTTCTCAAGCAAAAGTTTATTTTAAATGGTACCGGTGTGTACTAGTTACTCTCTGGCAGAAAAGGGATGAATATTTCTGCAAGGAGGATGATGATCTTAGCATTTTGTAACTAAGATAGACTGCTGTTCTCACAAGGGCTGAAGAGTACAGGAAAACTTCAGTTGGGGGAACAGTTTGCAGGCTAAATTGCATTAAGGTATGTTCAGTCTATTTTTTTCTAGACAGGCTATGTTATTTCTAGAAAGGCTGGCAATATCCCCATAAGGGAAGGGTAAGCTGTATTCTGACACTTGGATAGGAATTTCAGCTTGCATGACGGGCTCATTAGTTACTGGTGACACTGTTTGGTAAAAACGTTTTTGTTTATTTAGTAAATGATGCAATTATAACGTTTTTTTGAAGGGACTAAAGGGGTCATTATGGCTTGTTTTAGGGTTTTTTAACCCACATGGTTAATTTAGAGACACTCTAGTGTTTTTCTGTTAGGCCTCAAAACTCGAGTAAGGTGGGAGGGGCCAGAGGTTCCTGCCGTGTTTGAGGGCTGTAAAAGAAGTTTTTCCCCCCACAAATTGTTCTGAAGGGCAGGTAGGCGCCACAGCAGAGCTGTGGCAAGGTGCTGAAAGTCTTTTTTTACCGGTTTTGATGTTTTTTCAATCCGATTTTTCCATTAAGGGGTTAATTGTTTATTTGCATAGCTGTGCAAAGTTACGAAGGCTATATGATACTACTGTAAAATTTTCGTTATGTTTACTGCTTTTTTACACTGTTTTGCAGAATTTGTGCAGCTTTTTTTCTCTTAAAGGCACAGTACCATTTTATTTCTAAGTTTTATTTACTTTGATTACAGTGTTTTCCAAGCTTGATTGTTACATTACTAGCCTGTTTAACATGTCTGACACCAAGGAAAATCCTTGTTAAATATGTTTGGAAGCCATTGTGGTACCCCCTCTTAGAATGTGTCCCAATTGTACTGATATGTTTATAAACTATATAAAGAACATATATTAGCACTTAAAAATAGAGCAATAGATGATTCTCAGTCAGAAGTAAATGAGGGTTTAGCATGTAGCTCTCCCCAAGTGTCACAACCAGTAACGTCTGCACAAGTGACGCCAAGTACCTCTAGTGCGTCAAATTCATTTATTTTACAAGACATGGCAACAGTTATGAATACAACCCTCACAGAGGTTTTAACCTAACTGCCTGGTTTACAAGGAAAGCGGGACAGCTCTGGGTTAAAGGATTACTTTCTGTTTTAATTTTTAAGCTAAACAACTAACATATTAAAGTTAATAAACATTAATTAAAACGTACTGACCTATATTTTCTCCAAAACGAAGTTTCATAACGTTCTAAAAGTTATATCTTTTATTCGCCGATGATGTCACGTTATCCTGCCCACTATTTTCAGCACTACATGTTCAAAATACTTAAACCAATAACTTTGTGTTTAAAGTGCCATTTTGAAACCTAGGTATTGTAAACTGATTGGTACAGAGCAAAGGATACCCACGGAGTGGGTTTGGAAAACAATTAAATTTGCAGACAAGATTTCTGATATACAGTAGAGATATGTTAATGAAATGCTATTGATAAAAAGCGTATTTGGGGTAGTTAGTTAGTAACAGGCATAGAAAATATTTACTTACAGTGGCCCTTTAAGGAAAAATGCTGAGCAGTCTGACGCTTTAGTAGCCGTATCTGATATGCCATCACAATGCTCTAAAGTAGGGGTGAGGGATTTGTTATCTGAGGGAGAAATTTCTGACTCCGGAAAGACACTTCCTCAGACAGATTCTGATATGACGGACTTTAAATTTAAGCTTGAACACCTTCGCTTATTGCTCAGGGAGGTATTAGCGGCTCTAGATAATTGTGACCTTATAGTGGTCCCAGAGAAATTGTGTAAGATGGATAAATACTTAGAGGTTCCTGTTTACACTGATGTTTTACTCTTGTAAGGTGTATCCAGTCCACGGATTCATCCATTAATTGTGGGATATTCTCCTTCCCAACAGGAAGCTGCAAGAGGATCACCCACAGCAGAGCTGTCTATATAGCTCCTCCCCTAACTGCCACCTCCAGTCATTCTCTTGCAGCTCTCGACAAGGGAAGTAGCTAGAGAGATGTGGTGAATTAGTGTAGTTTATCTTCAATCAAAAGTTTATTTTTAAACGGTGCCGGCGTTGTACTGTTTTTTTACCTCAGGCAGAAATTAGAAGAAGAATTTGCCTGAGGTTTTTGATGATCTTAGCAGGTTGTAACTAAGGTCCACTGCTGTTCTCACACATAACTGAAGAGTATGGGGAACCTTCAGCTGGAGAACGGCCTGCAGAATTAACTGCCCTGAGGTATGTTCAGTATATTATTTTCTAGAGGATGATAAGAACTAGAAAATGCTGACAGTGCCTTAATAAACAGTGATTTAATAAACGACTGGCATCATGCTTGCAGTAAAGGGTAATTTTCATATTACTTTCTAGTATGGCTTAGTATGTGAAACGTTTGCATATATATATAAAGAACGTTTTTTACTGAGGTGATAAATCTTTATTTGAGGCCTAGTTTTCCACATGGCTGTTATTTTACTCCTAGGAATAGTTTTCTCTTAAGTGTATCCAGTCCACGGATCATCCATTACTTATGGGATATTCTCCTTCCCAACAGGAAGTTGCAAGAGGATCACCCAAGTAGAGCTGCTATATAGCTCCTCCCCTCACATGTCATACCCAGTCATTCTCTTGCAACTCTCAACATAGAAGGAGGTCGGGAGAGGACTGTGGTGTTTTATACTTAGTTTATTTCTTCAATCAAAAGTTTGTTATTTTTAAATGGCACCAGAGTGTGCTGTTCATCTCAGGCAGTATTTGGAAGAATAATCTGCCTGCGTTTTTCTATGATCTTAGCAGAAGTAACTAAGATCCATTTGCTGTTCTCACACATTCTGAGGAGTGAGGTAACTTCAGAGGGGGAATGGCGTGCAGGTTTTCCTGCAAATAAGGTATGTGCAGTAAAATATTTTTCTAAGGAATGGAATTGACTAAGAAAATACTGCTGATACCGAAGTAATGTAAGTACAGCCTTAAATGCAGTAATAGCGACTGGTATCAGGCTTCTTAATAGAGATACATACTCTCATAAAAATGTGTTTTAAAATGTTTGCTGGCATGTTAATCGTTTTTTAACGTACATTGGTGATAAAACTGTAATGTTAGTATTGCCTTAAATGCAGTGAAAGCGACTGGTATCAGGCTGATTAATAGAGATACATACTCTTATAAAAATGTGTTTTAAAACGTTTGCTGGCATGTTTAATCGTTTTTTTGACATATGTTTGGTGATAAAACGTATTGGGGCCTAATTTTTTCCACATGGCTGGCTTAAATTCTGCATAGAAACAGTTAACTGAGGCTCCCCACTGTTGTAATATGAGTGGGAGGGGCCTAATTTAGCGCTTTTTTGCGCAGTTAAAATTACAAAATGAATCATCCAGATTCCCTCAGCAGTCCCATGATTATTACAGGATATCTCTAAAGGGCTAAAAAGACTTCCAAAATCGTTTATAGGGAAGGTAATCCACAGATCAGCTGTGGCAGTTTTGTTGTGTCTGTTTAAAAACGTCTGTCGTTTTTTTGATCTGTTTTTTGCATTAAGGGGTTAATCATCCATTTGCAAGTGGGTGCAATGCTCTGTTACCTTATTACATATACTGTAAAAATTTCGTTTGATTTACTGTCTTTTTTCACTGTTTTTCAAATTTTGACAAAATTTGTTTCTCTTAAAGGCACAGTAACGTTTTTTATATTTGCTTGTTAACCTGATTTAAAGTGTTTTCCAAGCTTACTAGTCTCATTATTAGTCTGTTCTAACATGTCTGACATAGAGGAAGCTCTGTGTTCATTATGTTTAAAAGCCATGGTGGAACCCCATCTTAGAATGTGTACCAGATGTACTGATTTCATGTTAAACAATAAAGATCATTTTTTGTCTTTAAAAACATTATCACCAGAGGATTCTGTCGAGGGGGAAGTTATGCCGACTAACTCTCCCCACGTGTCAGACCCTTTGACTCCCGCTTTAGGGACTCACGCTCAAATGGCGCCAAGTACATCAAGGGCGCCCATTGCGTTTATTTTACCAGAGGATTCTGTCGAGGGGGAAGTTATGCCGACTAACTCTCCCCACGTGTCAGACCCTTTGACTCCCGCTTTAGGGACTCACGCTCAAATGGCGCCAAGTACATCAAGGGCGCCCATTGCGTTTATTTTACCAGAGGATTCTGTCGAGGAGGAAGTTATGCCGACTAACTCTCCCCACGTGTCAGATCCTTCGACTCCCGCTTCAGGGACTCACGCTCAAATGGCGCCAAGTACATAAAGGGCGCCCATAGCGTTTATTTTACAAGACATGGCAAGGTTGTGAATAATACTCTGGCAGCGGTATTAGTCAGACTACCTGAAATTAAAGGAAAGCAAGATAGCTCTGGGGGTAGTTACAGAGCATACAGATGCTTTAAGAACCATGTCTGATACTGCCTCATAATATGCAGAAGCTGGGGAGCTTCGGTCTGTGGGTGATATTTTTGACTCAGGGAAGATGATTTAACCTGATTCTGATATTTCTACATTTAAAATGTATGCTTGAGAACCTCCACTTGTTGCTCAGGGAGTTTTTAGCTGCTCTGAATGACTGTGTGCAATCGCAGTGCCAGAGAAATTGTGTAGACTGGATAAATACTATGCAGTGCCGGTGTGTACTGATGTTTTTTCCAATACCTAAAGAGGTTTACTAAAATTATTAGTTGGGAATGGGATAGACCAGGTGTGTCGTTCTCTTCCCCTCTTATTTTTAGAAAAATGTTTGTAATAGTGGCCACCACACGGGACTTATGGCAGACAGTTCCTAAGGTGGAGGGAAGAGTTTCTACTCTAGCTAGCGTACCACTTATCCTGTCAAGGACAGTTGTGCTTTTTTAGATCCAATGGATAACAAAATAAGAGGGTTACCTTAGGAAAATGTTTATTCAACAAGGTTTTATCCTGCAGCCCCTTGCATGCATTGCTTTTGTCACTGCTGCTGCGGCGTTCTGGTTTGAGTCTCTGGATGAGGCTTTTCAGGTAGCGACTCCATTGGATGAATACTTGACAACCTTTGGGCACTTAAGCTAGCCAATTCCTTGTTTCTGATGCCTTGTTTTTCTTGACTAAACTAACGGCTAAGAATTCTGTTTTTTACTATGCTGGCGCGCACAGCGCTATGGCTTATATTATGGTCAGCTGTCGTGACTTACTAAATAAGCTACTTAATTTCCCTTAAAGGGGCAGACCCTATTCGGCCCTGGTTTGAAGGAGATTATTGCTAATATCTCTGAAGGAAAGGGTAATGCCCTTCCTCGGGACAGGTCCAAATCAAGGGCCAAAAAGTCTAATTTCGTGCCTTTCGAATCTTCAAGGCAGGCCTAGCATCAATTTCCTCTAAGGCAAATAAAGAGGGAACTTTTGCTCAGTCCAAGACGGTCTGGTGACAACGGGACCTGGAACAAAGATAAGCAGGCCAAGGAGCCTGCTGCTGCCTCTAAGACAGCATGTAAAACGGCTCCCTATCCGGTAACGGATCCTGTAGGGGGCAGGCTTTCATCTTTCGCCCAGGCGTGGGAGAGAGAGAGGCGCCCAGGACCCCTGGGCATTGGAAATTATATCCCAGAGATGTCTTCTGGTTTTCAAAACTTTTCCCCCCAAATAAAGGGGAGATTTCACCTTTCACAATTATCTGCAAACCGGATAAAGAAAGAGACATTCTTACACTGTGTACGAGACCCATCCTGTTCCAGGGGTGGAACAGGGATATAATTTTTACTCAAATCTGTTTGTGGTTCACAAAGAGAGGGAACCTTCAGATCTATTTTGGATCTAAAGATCTTAAACAAATTCCTTTGAATTCCATCATTTAAGTTGGAAACTATTCGTACCATCTTAACTATGATCCAGGAGAGTCAATAGAGGACTACAATGGATTTGAAGGATGCTTATCCTCACATTACGATGCTTAAAGATCACCATCGTTTTATAATGTTTGCCTTTCTAGACAGGCATTACCAGTTTGTAGCTCTTTCCTTTGGATTAACTACAGCCCCAAGAATCTTTATGGAGGTTCTGGGGTCGCTTTGGCGGCCCTTAGGCCGCGGGGCATAGAAATGGCCCCTTATTTAGACGACATCCTGTTACAGGCGTCAAACATCCAAGTTGCCAAGTCTCATACGGACGTAGTACTGGCATTTCTGAGATTGTATGGTAAAGTGAACAAGGAAAGAGTTCTCTATCCCCAATCTCAAGGGTTTCCCTCCTAGGGATTCTGATAGATTTTGTAGAAATGAAAATTTACCTGACGGAGTCTAGGTTGTCAAAGTTTCTAAATTTCTGCCGTGTTCTTCATTCCAGCCGCGCCCTTTGGTGGCCCAGTACAGGAATGTAATCGGCTTAATGGTAGCAGCAAGGGACATAGTTTCGTTTGCACGCCTACATTTCAGACCGCTGCAACTATGCATGCTTAGTCAGAGGAACGGGGATTACACAGATTTGTTCTCCTGTTAAATCTGGACCAAGAAATCAGAGATTCTCTTCTCTGGTGACTATCTCCGGTCCATCTGTCCAAGGGTATGACCTTCCGCAGGTCAGATGGGACAATTGTTGCAACAGATGCCGGCCTTTTAGGTTGGGATACAGTCTGGAACTCCCTGAAGGCTCAGGGACAGTGGACTCAGGAGGAGACCCTCCTTCTAATGAATATTCTGGAACTGGGAGCGATATTCCATGCTCTTCAGACTTGGCCTCAGTTAGCAACTCTGAGGTACATCATATTTCAGTCGGACAATATCACGACTGTGGCTTACATCAACCATCAAGGGGGAACAGAAGTTCCCTAGCGATGTTAGAAGTTTTAAAATAATTCACTGGACAGAGACTCACTCTTGTCTATCAGCTATCCATATCCCAGGTGTTGAGAACTGGGAGACGGATTTTCTAAGTCGTCAGACTTTTCATCCGGGGGAGTGGGAATCCCTCCGGAGGTGTTTGCACAAGATCAAGCAGGAGAGTGCTTGGCGTTTTTTGACAGCGCCTGCGTGGCCACGCAGGACCTGGTATGCAGATCTGGTGGACATATCATCCTTTCCACCACGGTCTCTGCTTCTGAGACAGGACCCTCTACCTCAGGGTCTTTGCAAAAATCTAAATATAACTAATCTGAGTTGGACTTCCTGGAGACTGAACGTTTGATGTTATCAAAGCATGGCTTCTCCGAGTCAGTCATTGATACCTTAATACAGGCATGAAAACCTGTCTCTAGGAAAATGTAACATAGATATGGTGTAAATGTCTTATTGCTATGAATCCAAGGGTTACTCATAGAGTAAAGTCTGGATTCCCAGGATATTATCTTTTCTCCAAGTTGATTTTGAGAAAGGGTTGTCAGCTAGTTCCTTAAAAGGACAGATTTCTACTGTCTATTCTTTTGCACAAGCGTCTGGCAGGTATTCTAGACGTTCAGGCTTTTGGTCAGGCTTTGGTTAGTTCCAAGCCTGTATTTAAAGCTGTTGCTCCGCCATGGAGCTTAAACCTGGTTCTTAAGGTTCTTCAAGGAGTTCCGTTTGAACCTTTTTCATTCCTTAGATATCAAACTTTTATCTTGGAAAGTTCCTTCTTGGTAGCTATTTCCTCGGCTCGTAGAGTCTCAGAGTTATCTGCGTTACAATATGATTCTCCTTATCTGGTCCTCCGTACGGATAAGGTAGTCCTGCGTACCAACCTGGGTTTTTACCTAAGGTGGTATCTAACAAGAATATCACTCAAGAGATTGTTGTTCCGTTCTTGTATCCTAATCCTTCTTCAAGGAAGGAACGTCTATTACACAATTTGGACGTGGCTCGTGCTTTAAAGTTTTACTTACAAGCTACTACAGATTTTCATCAAACATTCACCTTGTTTGTTGTCTGTTCTGGACAGAGGAGAAGTCAAAGGACTTCAGCAACCTCTCTGTCTTTTTGGTTAAAAAGCATAATTCATTTAGGAGACTGCTGGACAGCAGCCTTCTGAAGGGATTACAGCTCATTCTACTAGAGCTGTGGTTTTCACTTGGGCCTTTTTAGAAGGAGGCTTCTGTTGAACAGATTTACGAGACGGAGTCTTGATCTGCGATTCATACTTTTTCAAATTTAACAAATTTGATACTTGCTTCTTCGGAGGCTATATTTGGGAGAAACGTTTTTTTTCAGGCAGTGGTCACTTCCGTTTAAGTACCTTCCTTGTCCCTCCCATCATCAGTGTACTTTAGCTTTGGTATTGGTATCCCATAAGTAATGGATGATCCGTGGACTGGATACACTTAACAAGAGAAAACATAATTTATGCTTACCTGATAAATTTATTTCTCTTGTAGTGTATCCAGTCCACGGCCCGCCCTGTCCTTTTAAGGCAGGTCTAAAATTTTAATTAAACTACAGTCACCACTGCACCCTATGGTTTCTCCTTTCTTGTCTTGTTTCGGTCGAATGACTGGATATGACATGTGAGGGGAGGTGCTATATAGCAGCTCTGCTTGGGTGATCCTCTTGCAACTTCCTGTTGGGAAGGAGAATATCCCATAAGTAATGGATGATCCGTGGACTGGATACACTACAAGAGAAATAAATTTATCAGGTAAGCATAAATTGTTTTTTAAGGCCCTCTGACTTTGAGTGCATGGTGGGAGGGGCCTATTTTTGCGATCTAATTGCACAGTTGTTTTTACATTCTGAGACATCCAGCTTCCCTGAAGGAGTCCCCTGACATATTGGATCTCTGTAAAGGGTTTTTGTGCCTACAAAAGTCGTTTTATGGGAAGGTAGGAGCCACAGTAGAGCTGTGGCAGTTTGCTTGTGACTGTTATAACGGTTTTTACCGTTTTATTGCTTCGTTTTTGAACCTGAAGGGTTAATCATCCATTTGCAAGTGGGTGCAATGCTATTTTAGTCTATTATATACACTGTAAAAATTTCATAGAGTTAACTGCTTTTTTCACTGTTTTGCAGTTTTTGTGTTTGTTTTTTCCCTTAAAGGCACAGTACCGTTTTTTATATTCTGCTTTTTCACATTAAAGTGTTTTCAAAGCTTGCTGGTCTCATTACTAGTCTGTTAAACATGTCTGACATAGAGGAAGCTCCTTGTTCATTATGTTTAGAAGCCATTGTGGAACCCCCTCTTAGAATGTGTACCAAATGCACTGATCTTACTATAAGTTATAAAGATCATGTTCTGGCTTTAAAAGATTTATCACCAGAGGAAATTGACAAGGGGGAAGTTATGCCGACTAACTCTCCCCATGTGTCAGAGCCTTTAACTCCCGCTCAAGGGGCGCCAAGTACATCTGGCGCGCCCATTGCGTATAGTTTACAAGACATGGCGGCAGTTATGAATCATACTCTTATATTAGTATTAGTATTGTCCAAACTGCCAGGGTTACAAGGAAAGCGAGACAGCTCTGGGGCTAGAACAAATACAGAGCTCTCTGACGCTTTAGTAGCTATGTCTGATATACCCTCACAATGTGCAGAAGCCGAAGAAGGAGAGCTTCTATCTGTGGGTGATTTTTCTGACTCAGGGAAGACACTTCAACCTGATTCTGATATGTCTACATTTAAATTTAAGCTTGAACAACTCCGCATGTTGTTCAGGGAGGTTTTAGCAACTCTGGATAACTGTGACTCCATTGTAGTCCCAGAGAAATTGTGTAAATTGGATAAATACTACGCAGTGCCTGTTTACACTGATGTTTTTCCAATACCTAAGAGGTTTTCAGAAATTATTACTAAGGAATGGGATTAGACCAGGTGTACCGTTCTCTCCCCCTCCTGTTTTTAAAAAGATGTTTCCCATAGATGCCGCTACACGGGACTTGTGGCAAACGGTCCCCAAGGTAGAGGGAGCAGTCTCTACTCTAGCGAAGCGTACAACTATCCCTGTCGAGGACAGTTGTGCTTTTCTAGATCCAATGGACAAAAAAATTAGAGGGTTACCTTAAGAAAATTTTTATTCAACAAGGTTTTATTCTCCAGCCCCTTGCATATATTGCCCCTGTCACTGCTGCTGCGGCCTTCTGGTTTGAGTCTCTAGAAGAGGCTCTACAAGTAGAAACCCCATTGGATGATATCCTTGACAAGCTTAAAGCTCTTAAGCTAGCCAATTCATTTGTTTCTGACGCCGTTGTTCATTTAACCAAACTAACGGCTAAGAACTCAGGTTTTGCTATTCAGGCGCGTAGGGCGCTATGGCTTAAAGCCTGGTCAGCTGACGTTACTTCAAAGTCTAAGCTTCTCAACATTCCCTTCAAGCGGCAGACCCTATTCGGGCCTGGACTGAAGGAGATGATTTCTGATATTACTGGAGGAAAAGGTCACGCCCTTCCTCAGGATAGGTCCAACAAATTAAGGACCAAACAGTCTAATTTTCGTGCCTTTCGAAACTTCAAGAGTGGCGCAGCTTCAACTTCCTCTAATACAAAACAAGAGGGAAATTTTGCCCAGTCCAAGCCGGTCTGGAGACCTAACCAGGCTTGGAACAAAGGAAAGCAGGCCAAAAAACCTGCTTCTGCCTCTAAGACAGCATGAAAGATCAGCCCCCGATCCGGTAACGGATCTAGTAGGGGGCAGACTTTTTCTCTCTTCGCCCAGGCTTGGGCAAGAGATGTCCAGGATCCCTGGGCGTTGGAAATCGTGTCCCAGGGATATCTTCTCGACTTCAAAGCTTTTCCCCCAAAAGGAATATAACTGTGCAGGAGTGACCTAGTCACAGAGGGGGCGCTCAAAGGACAGTAAAATAAAAATCTGTAACATAAATATGTAATGTGTCACAGATAACTTATAACAATGAAAACCTTAAATAATGATGTTAAAGTTCACTTGCAATTAAAAAAGGTATAAATGTCCTTTGAATATTCTTCAAAAAGAAGTGATTGCTGGGACGGCTGCCTCCTCCTCACCGGCTGGTCCAGGTATAACTATAGAAAATGAAGAAGAATAGAGGGGCGCCTCATGTGTGGTATCATCAAATAAACAACAAAAAAATGACACAAATCAGGCCAAATGAGTACTCACATATTCCAGAAGCACACTTATGTGCTGGTAGGGGCAGACTGCAGAATTATAGAGGTGTGACAGCTCATCCACTTAGGAGCGCTCTTAGCGAGAAGTGTTGGTACTACAATGGAGACATAAGATGCAGGCACGGCATGTGCAGACTATTAATGATGCAGCCGATAGTAATTTCTTAATACAGAGGGTACTCGCATACTCCAGGAGCACACCAATGTGCTTGTAGAAGCAGGCTGCAGATTGATGTGGGTGTGGCAGCTCACCCAAACAAATGTTGTCTTGGTAGTTATGGCACAGGTATATAGTAGTCCCAGTATGCTCACTCAGATAGTGAGCTGATCTCTTGTATGTAGGTATAGGCAGATGGTGGGTAGAAAAAATCCACTCAGTGAATAAAAAATGTATCCAAATTTATTGAAAATACAAAATCTTAAAAACAACACAATAGTTGCTGATAAAAGTGGATAGTATGCCTGATGAAACGGTCTGCGAACCGAGAAACGCGTTGCAATACTGGGGGATCACTGGACACCCCATTATCCACTTTTATCAGCAACTATTGTGTTGTTGTTTTTAAGATTTTGTGTTTTTAATAAATTTGGATACATTTTTTATTCCCACCATCTGCCTATACCTACATACAAGAGATCAGCTCACTATCTGAGTGAGCATACTGGGACTACTATATACCTGTGCCATAACTACCAAGACACCATTTGTTTGGGTGAGCTGCCACACCCACATCAATCTGCAGCCTGCTTCTACAAGCACATTGGTGTGCTCCTGGAGTATGTGAGTACCCTCTGTATTAAGAAATTACTATTGGTTGCATCATTAATAGTCTGCACATGTAGTGCCTGCATCTTATGTCTCCATTGTAGTACCAACACTTCTCGCTAAGAGCGCTCCTAAGTGGGTGAGCTGTCACACCTCTATAATTCTGCAGCCTGCCCCTACCAGCACATAAGTGTGCTTCTGGAATATGTGAGTACTCATTTGGCCTGATTTGTGTCATTTTTTGGTTGTTTATTTGATGATACCATACATGAGGCGCCCCTCTATTCTTCTTCATTTTCCCCAAAAGGAAGATTTCATCTCTCACAATTATCTGCAAACCAGATAAAGAGAGAGACATTCTTACATTGTGTTCAAGACCTCCTAGTTATGGGAGTGATCCACCCAGTTCCAAAGGAGGAACAGGGGCAAGGCTTCTATTCAAATCTGTTTGTGGTTCCCAAGAAAAAGGGAACCTTCAGACCAATCTTAGATCTCAAGATCCTAAACAAATTTCTCAGGGTCCCATCCTTCAAGATGGAGACTATTCGAACCATCCTACCTGTGATCCAGGAGGGTCAATATATGACTACCATGGACTTAAAGGATGCTTATCGGCACATTCCGATACAGATATCATCATCGGTTTCTCAGGTTCGCCTTCCTAGACAGGCATTACCAGTTTGTGGCTCTTCCTTTTGGGTTAGCTACGGCACCAAGAATCTTTACGAAGGTTCTGGGGTCACTCCTAGGGGTCCTAAGGCCGCGGGGTATAGCAGTAGCCCCTTACCTAGACGACATTCTAATACAGGCGTCGAATTTTTAAATCGCCAGGTCCCATACAGACATTGTTCTGGCATTCCTGAGGTCGCATGGGTGGAAAGTGAACGAAGAAAAGAGTTCTCTATCCCCTCTCACAAGAGTTTCCTTCCTAGGAACTCTGATAGATTCTGTAGAAATGAAGATTTACCTGACAGAGGCCAGGTTGTCAAAACTTCTAAATTCCTGCCGTGTTCTTTATTCTACTTCTCGCCCTTCAGTGGCTCAGTGTATGAAAGTTATCGGCTTAATGGTAGCGGCAATGGACATAGTGCCGTTTGCCCGCCTACATCTCAGACCGCTGCAACTCTGCATGCTCAGTCAGTGGAATGGAGATTACACAGATTTGTCCCCTCTACTAAATCTGGATCAAGAGACCAGGGATTATCTTCTCTGGTGGCTATCTCGGGTCCATCTGTCCAAGGGTATGACCTTCCGCAGGCCAGATTGGACAATAGTAACGACAGATGCCAGCCTTCAACTCCCTGAAAGCTCAGGGCTTGTGGACTCAGGAGGAGACACGCCTTCCGATAAACATTCTGGAACTAAGAGCGATATTCAATGCTCTTCAGGCTTGGCCTCAGCTAGCTGCGGTCAGGTTCATCAGATTTTAGTCGGACAGTATCACGACTGTTGCCTACATCAACCATCAAGGGGGAACAAGGAGTTCCCTAGCAATGTTGGAGGTTTCAAAAATAATTCTATGGGCAGAGGTTCACTCTTGCCATCTATCAGCTATCCATATCCCAGGAGTAGAGAACTGGGAGGCGGATTTTCTAAGTCGACTTTTCATCCGGGGGAGTGGGAACTCCATCCGGAGGTATTTGCACAGTTGATTCAACTTTGGGGCAAACCAGAACTGGATCTCATGGCGTCTCGTCAGAACGCCAAGCTTCCTTGTTACGGATCCAGGTCCAGGGATCCCAAGGCAGCGCTGATAGATGCTCTAGCAGCGCCTTGGTCTTTCAACCTGGCTTATGTGTTTCCACCGTTTCCTCTGCTCCCTCGTCTGATTGCCAAGATCAAGCAGGAGAGAGCTTCGGTGATTTTGATAGCTCCTGCGTGGCCACGAAGGACTTGGTATGCAGATCTGGTGGACATGTCATCCCTTCCACCATGGACTCAACCGCTGAGGCAGGACCTTCTACTTCAGGGTCCTTTCAATTATCCAAATCTAATTTCTCTGCGTCTGACTACTTGGAGGTTGAATGCTTGATTTTATCAAAACGTGGTTTCTCTGAGTAGGTCATTAATACCTTAATTCAGGCTCGAAAGCCTGTCACCAGGAAAATCTATCATAAGATATGGTGTAAATATCTTCATTGGTGTGAATCCAAGGGTTACTCATGGAGTAAAGTCAGGATTCCCAGGATATTATCTTTTCTCCAAGAAGGATTGGAGAAGGGATTGTCAGCTAGTTCCTTAAAGGGACAGATTTCTGCTCTGTCTATTCTTTTGCACAAGCGTCTGGCGGATGTTCCAGACGTTCAGGCGTTTTGTCAGGCTTTAGTTAGAATCAAGCCTGTGTTTAAACCTGTTGCTCCGCCTTGGAGTTTAAATTTAGTTCTTAAAATTCTTCAAGGGGTTCCGTTTGAACCTCTGCATTCCATAGATATCAAGCTTTTATCTTGGAAAGTTCTGTTTCTGGTAGCTATCTCTTCGGCTCGAAGAGTTTCAGAGTTTTCTGCCTTGCAGTGTGATTCCCCTTATCTGATCTTCCATGCAGATAAGGTAGTTTTGCGTACCAAACCTGGGTTTCTTCCTAAGGTGGTATCTAATAAGAATATCAATCAGGAGATTATTGTTCCGTCACTGTGTCCTAATCCTTCTTCAAAGAAAGAACGTCTTTTACACAATCTTGACGTGGTTCGTGCTTTAAAGTTTTATTTACAAGCTACTAAAGATTTTCGTCAAACATCTGCATTGTTTGTTGTCTACTCTGGACAGATGAAAGGCCAAAAGACTTCAGCAACTTCTTTCATTTTGGTTAAGAAGTATAATCCGTTTAGCTTATGAGACTGCTGGCCATCAGCCTCCTGAAAGAATTACAGCTCATTCCACTAGAGTGGTGGCTTCCACATGGGCTTTTAAAAATGAGGCTTCTGTTGAACAGATTTGTAAGGCAGCGACTTGGTCTTCGCTTCATACTTTTTCAAAATTCTACAAATTTGATACTTTTGCTTCTTCAGAGGCTATTTCTCCAACATAGGTGTGTCCGGTCCACGGCGTCATCCTTACTTGTGGGATATTCTCTTCCCCAACAGGAAATGGCAAAGAGCCCAGCAAAGCTGGTCACATGATCCCTCCTAGGCTCCGCCTACCCCAGTCATTCTCTTTGCCGTTGTACAGGCAACATCTCCACGGAGATGGCTTAGAGTTTTTTAGTGTTTAACTGTAGTTTTTCATTATTCAATCAAGAGTTTGTTATTTTCAAATAGTGCTGGTACGTACTATTTACTCAGAAACAGAAAAGAGATGAAGAATTCTGTTTGTATGAGGAAAATGATTTTAGCAACCGTAACTAAAATCCATGGCTGTTCCACACAGGACTGTTGAGAGCAATTAACTTCAGTTGGGGGAACAGTTTGCAGTCTCTTGCTGCTTGAGGTATGACACATTCTAACAAGACGATGTAATGCTGGAAGCTGTCATTTTCCCTATGGGATCCGGTAAGCCATGTTTATTACGATTGTAAATAAGGGCTTCACAAGGGCTTATTTAAACTGTAGACTTTTTCTGGGCTAAATCGATTGATTATTAACACATATTTAGCCCTGAGGAATCATTTTATCTGGGTATTTTGATATAATAATATCGGCAGGCACTGTTTTAGACACCTTATTCTTTAGGGGCTTTCCCCAAGCATAGGCAGAGTCTCATTTTCGCGCCGGTGTTGCGCACTTGTTTTTGAGAGGCATGGCATGCAGTCGCATGTGAGAGGAGCTCTGATACTTATAAAAGACTTCTGAAGGCGTCATTTGGTATCGTATTCCCCTTTGGGTTTGGTTGGGTCTCAGCAAAGCAGATACCAGGGACTGTAAAGGGGTTTAAAGCTTAAAACGGCTCCGGTTCCGTTATTTTAAGGGTTAAAGCTTCCAAAATTGGTGTGCAATATTTTCAAGGCTTTAAGACGCTGTGGTGAAAATTTGGTGAATTTTGAACAATTCCTTCATGTTTTTTCGCAATTGCAGTAATAAAGTGTGTTCAGTTTAAAATTTAAAGTGACAGTA